>NC_081371.1:57327129-57627129 GCF_030684315.1 Stegostoma tigrinum
TCAAAATCATCAAAACAGTCATTAATAAGTGGCCTCACTTTAGCTGCAGCTTTAGCTTTCTTTCTATTTATTAAAGATTCAGTAATTTTGCTTAAATTTTAGCATCCAAACAAAAAGGCACCTGTGTGACTAAGTCTTTATAGCACATGACTGTGTTTGATGCTAAGATTATTTTGAAGATTTTCATCATGGGTAAAATAATTTGGAAAATAGACGTTTATTTTTATGGGTATTTTACTTGTAAAACTGTTAAAACACATTTAGAGAATTGTTTGAAATTAAGTCTTTACCTTTATGGTTTTCAGCTAAAACTGAAAGGATTGCTTTAAGAAGAAAAGATCAAACATCTTGGGATATACTCGTTAGGTTATTATAATACCACCGACTCACAGTCTTTCCAAATAGAGAAAGTACAAAACGATTGAGGATAGTTTGGATGCATTTTTGTGAAATCACGTGAATGAACTATTACTTCAAGAGCTTAATTTCTGAATTCTTACAAGTCGTTCTGAAAATTAATACTTCAAGTAACTGTTATTCAATGGCCAGACATTTGCTTTTGAGGTCACAATGGACGTGAAGTCCCTGTGAGTGACAAATCATGTTATTCTTTAATATAAGAACTATTGCTGCAAAAACCGAACAGGTTAGTCAGAACTGTGGATTTGAGTCCAATATGATTCTTCTTTGGAGCCCTTGCTTGTTACTTGCTAAATATGAAGGAAACTGATTAGGGGAAAATAAAGTGATTATAAAGTTAAAACTTTGGCCTGTTAGCCTTGATTCAGACACTGCCTTGAATGATTTCATGGCTAAAGAAGCAGCAAACATGCAATGCAAATTTATATAACGCCTTTAACAATGTTAAATGTTGTGTAAATTGGATATCACTTAATGGTTTCCTGACTCTGTCTTGCTCTCTTTTCTGTGTTTGACGTTGCTTCACGAAGCAATTTAACAACTATGTTTTATTATATATACTCAATTAACCTGCACTTTCAATTCTATCCCAGAATCCCTTAGACAGTCTAAGCTAGTCTTGTCAACACCCACTATCTGAGTCAATTTTCCTACATTTTCTGTCATCCTGTGGTTTAATACCCATCTTCTGCAGTCCCCCATCAGTATATAATGATCCAATTCAGAAGAATATGTGAATAAACTTGGGGAGGAGGCGTCTTGACTTGAGTACTTAACTGTTGCAGTTGCTCAGCTGTACAAAATAGAGAACAAGTGTATGTAGTCAAAAAGCGACTGTTTCTTGGAGAAGGTGTATGTCGTTTAGCCCCTCTTGGTTGCTCACCCATTCAGTGACTGAAAGTGTGATCTGTGCTCCACATTGCTTAGTCGTTGGCTTAAAATAAACTATCAATTTCAGTTTACTTTAAATTAAATTGTTGTTCTTTATGAAACTCCCGAAAAGTTCATATAGGTCACTGAAGTGAAGAATAATCTAAGATGCCTCAATATCTCTCCATTAATTTCTCTTATTTACTTGACAGATTCATCGCATGGAGTGCCAGGATTCAATGATCAAGCAAATCAACAAATGAATGGTTCTCAGCAGCCAGTTAATATAATGCATCCACCTGTTTTACCCCAGCCAATGAATGCACCCCCTCAGCCAATGAATGCACCCCCTCAGCCAATGAATGTCTTTCCATTTCCAATGAGCGTCCACCCACCACCTCCGCTAATGCATTTTCATCCATACATCCACCCTCCTCCTCCGCTGAACGTGCATGCAGGACTCCCTGCAGTGCAACCAACTGGAGCTGGAAACCTGCCTAACAGCCCGCCTCCGCCACCACCTCCACCTCCACCAGCCCAAACGGTGAACTATGCGATTCAGCAACATGACATGGCACAATCTCAAGTAAGTTCTCCAGCGTAAGAATGTGAATGCTGTTTTCCAATGTTCTAGACTCTCAGAAAGACAAGATCAGAGAGGAGTATTAGTCTTTTTAGGGCTCAGATTTCCTTTTCCAATCAATTAGAAAGTTTATTTGTTCACACAATTTAGGTGTTGCTGGCTGGACTAGCATTTATTGCCCATCCCTAGTTTCCATGGACAATTTATGGTCACCCAAATATATGAATTGCTGCAGTCCTTGGGATACAGAGAAATTATATTGCTGTTGGAAAAGATTTGAGTTTGAACAAGTAACAGTGAAGGAATACTGAAAGTCTGGAATTGAAAGCCACTCCAGTGGTGACCATAGCAACAATCACCAACAGCTGTGAAAAGCCATCTGGTTCACTAATATCTTTTAGGGAAGGAAATCTGCTGTTCTTGTGAAATTACCCCGTTAGTGACTTGGTCCAAGAGCATTTAGGGATTGGCAACAAATACTGGCCTTGCCAGTGACACCCACATCGTCAAAAAAATTCACAGTCTAATAGGTACTGTTTAAGCCCCCTTATTGAGATACTGTTTTGTTCCAGCATGTGCAGTCTCCGTTCAAACCTTCTAAGAATTGTTATGGTTTAGCCAAAACAATTTGTTAGATTGCATTGTCACCAAAATCATGGGGAATTTATTGATCAAAACTGAGTTGAACTAACTAAATGATACAACAAGATAAGATGTCTGAAGCTGACAATCTGCAGTGAATTGTTCCCCCTCCTACTCCTCGACATTTGCCCCTTCTGTCGGTTATGCACCTGGCACAAGTCAAGAGTACTGCTTGCATGGATGATACAGGTCCAGAAATATTTGGAAGGGCCAATTCTATCCAGTAGATAGCGATCGGCTTAATTTACACACACTGGCAGCAGTGTGTACCACCTACGAGACATACTTCAATTTGCCAAGCCTCCTTCATCACCACCTTCCAATCCTGTGACCGCTAGAACCTAGAAGAACACTGGGGCCTTGAATGCAACTGGGATTCTCGTGATACAAGAAGTCCATCACTATCTTCTTGAGAAATTAGGGACAGGCAAAAAATACTAGCCTTGCCAACAATTTGCATATACCATGAAGCAAGAAGTAAAATAGCTTTCACCTTTGAAAGGACAGAAGCACAATGATTGTGTTGCTTTACTACAATCCCGAAGCTAGTAGATTAAAACCTCAACTTGTGAATTTGGAAAATTGAATTTGATAAATCAGTTGAATATGGATTGTACCATAAATCGTCCAGATTGTTGTGAAATCTTACTGCTCCTGTAATGTCCTTCACATGAGGGAACCTGGACCCCTTACCTAGTTTAGCTTGAACGTTATATGAGTAGAATTCTGTGATTGACCGTGTTGCCACCAAAAATGGCCTTCTGAGCTACCTCAATCTCCGAGAGACCAGCAAGTATCATAAGAATTTTTTTTGAAGTTGTATTTGTACATTTCTGGACATAGTAAATGGTAACACCATTTCAGCTCCGTTGATTTTTTAGTCTTAGGACATGTGTACTTCATTTGTTTAAAGAAAATAAATAGTTACATTGATTTTGATTTGAATGATGCTTGTAATAAATCTTGGTCACCTAGTTCCGGAGTTTGGTGTACATTTCATCAATAACCTGAACATATGACTCAGGTTACTTATTGTATATTGGATTTTCTGGTTGATCAGTTTAACAGTGGAAGGCAGACTTTCACCCACAATCAGTGCCCACTCTTAACCTTTGCTGAATTTCTGAACTTGGTACTGATTTAATCTCTCAGAATTTTGAAATCGTTTTAGTGCTGAAGGATGCTATTCAATCCATTGGTTATGTACTGGCTGTCTGAATGAGCATTACATCTTTGCCCCATTTTCCTGGCTGTCTTCTGTAACCCTATATATTGTTCGCATTCAGAAGATCATCCAGTGCCCTCTTGAATGCCTCAGTTGAACCTGCTTCCACCACACTTGCAGGCCCTGACTGCTTGCTCTGAGAAAAATTATCTTCTCTTATCGCCTTTACTTCTTTTGCAAATTACTCTAAGTCCGTGCCCACTGATTCCCAATCCTTCACAGATTTCTCCCGGCCTACATTGTCCGACTCATGGTAAAACAGCCTCTCCAATCATTCTTTGTAACCGTGGTTTCTCATCCCAAGTACCAGTTTTGTACGCCTGTTCTACATTCTTTCCTGTATGTTCACATCCTTCCAAAGTGTGGCACCCACAACTGTACTCAATATTTTAGCTGAGGTCTGGCCAGTGTCTTATACTAGTTTGGCATTGTCTGGCTGTTCCTGTACTCTCTACCTATATTAGTAAAACTTAGAACACTGTCTGCTTTATTAACTGCTTGTTGTGCCCTTGCACTCCTTTTAACATAACACCCTATACTCTATATTGAATCTTCATGTTCTTTCTACCAAAATACATCACATCATATTTACCTGCATTAAACCTAATTTGTCACCTATCCTTTTTAAGAAAAATAAGAGCAGGGCACTTGTGATCCTGTCCCTCAGGGCCAGGAGATCCAGGTTCAAGTCTCTCGTGTTCCATAGGTGTGTAATGCTATTTCTGCACATGTTCATTAGAAAAATAACTATCGTGAGAATAGATGTTTTCCATTCTCTTGAATATTCAGCAACATAAAAAGAGCTGTGGCTACATAAATTAAGATTGTAATTCTTACAAAATAATAGTGCCAATCTCCTGTGTCCCTGGAAGATCTTTGTGGGGTTTGTTTGTTCTGTGCCAAAATTGATATATGATGCCCAGTCAGTATGGTTACATTAATTGTATGTTTGTATAACTGGCTAGGCAACAGGAGACAGAGAGCAGTAGTGGAAGGGAGTTTCTCAAAATGGAGAATTGTGACCAGTGGTGTTCCACAGGGATCTGTGCTGGGGCCACTGTTGTTTGTGATATATGTAAATGATTTGGAGGAAGGTGTCAGTGGTCTGATCAGCAAGTTTGCAGATGACACTAAGATTGGTGGAGTAGCAGATAGTGAAGGGCACTGTCGGATTACAGCAGAATATAGATAGACTGGAGAGTTGGGCAGATAAGTGGCAGATGGAGTTCAATCTGGGCAAATGTGAGGTGATGCATTTTGGAAGATCTAATTCAAGAGCAAACTATACAGTAAATGGAAAAGTCCGAGGGAAAATTGATGTACAAAGAGACCTGGGTGTTCAGGTCCAATGTTCCCTGAAGGTGGCAACACAGGTCAATAGAGTGGTCAAGAAGGCATACAGCATGCTTTCCTTCATCCGACAGGGTATTGAGCACAAAACTTGGCAGGTCATGTTGCAGTTGTATAAAACTTTGGTTCGGCCGCATCTAGAATACAGAGTACAGTTCGGATCACCACATTACCAAAAGGATGTGGATGCTTTGGAGAGGGTGCAAAGGAGGTTCACCAGGATGTTGCCTGGTATGGAGGGTGCTAGCTATGAAGAAAGGTTGAGGAGATTAGGGTTATTTTCATTAGAAAGATGGAGATTGAGAGGAGACCTGATTGAGGTCTACAAAATCATGAGGGATATAGACGAGGTGGATAGCAAGAAGCTTTTTCCCAGAGTGGGGGACTCAATTACATGGTGTCATGAGTTCAAAGTGTGAGCAGGAAAGTTTATGGGAGATATCCGTGGAAAGTTCTTTATGCAGAGGGTGGTGGGTGCCTGGAACGCGTTGCCAGCAGAGATGGTAGACACAGACACGGTAGTGTCTTTTAAGATGAATCTGGACAGATACATGGATGGGTAGGGAGCAAAGGGATGCAGACCCTTAGAAAATAGACGACAGGTTTAGACAGAGGATCTGGATTGGCGCAAGCTTGGAGGGGCGAAGGGCCTGCTCCTGTGCTGTAATTTTCTTTGTTCTTTGTTCTTGTGCTTTGTTATCCACTATCATGGATATCTACCTCGAAGATTTGTGCTAAGTTCTGCCTGCTGAAATTGAAGTCATGTTTCTTTGGTATAATATATATATATATGCACATTTGTGTTCAATTACACAGTCAAAACAAACGGCCTCAAAACTCTGGAAGGAAAGCAGCCCGTTGGGTTTTTGTCCTGTTGATGACACTTGTGTGTCATGCTCTTTATAAACCTACTAACACAACTGCTTCATTAAATGTTCTTTTAAAAAAACTGAAAGAAATGCAGATGCTGAAAATCAGAAACAAAAACAGAAATTGCTGGAAAGGCAGAACATTGAACGAAACAAAAGCAGAAACTCCTGGGAAAACTTTGCAGGTCTGGCAGCATCTGTGGAAAGAAGGATCACTGGACCCGAAATGTTAACTGTGCTTTCAGTCCACATATGCTGCCAGACCTGCTAAGTTTTCCCAGCATCTTCTGTTTTTGTTTCATTCAATGTTCTGTTTTATATTTGTGAACTTACTTTTTGCTGTTTACATGGATGACTATTAAGTGTTTGATATTTTACTTCACTCTTGTTTTAGGTCATCCCCACTCCATGTAATGTTTCAGAGGTAGATGTGCAAAGTAGTGCTGCCACTGTACCCAGTACAGCTGGAGAGCCCGGCAAGGCCATGCAACTTCCACTTTCTATAGATGTCTCCCCTTCAACCTTTCAGTCCGTTCAACAAGTCTTTGCAACTCTTTCAACTTCAAAGCCTGCAGTGGAAAAAGAAAGCTTGAAGGAAGAATTTGAAACAGAAAAGCCCAAAAAGGACAAGGCAAGTCCTGCAGAATCGGTAATTGATTTATTTCCAAACAATTTTACTTCCCGTATAGCAAGAGAGTTAATACCACTTTGACTTGAATATGAGATTTTTTAAAATATTCTCAGATCTATAAACTAACATATATTTGTTTTTCACTTGTATATGGTGTACATCTGATTTTGTTGCATTGACTAGATTTGTTTCTACTTGTTGGTTGATTTATTGTTGCATGTACTGAAGTACAGTGAAAAGCTTTGTTTACAATTAAGCAGGAATGTACAGATCAGAGGTTGTAAAAAGACTTAGAGGCATACAGATCACCTTGCACAGGGCACGCATAAGCAAGATCAACATTATTTGAGGCTAGAAACTCCAGTCCCCAGTCTAATAACAGCTGGGAAGAAGCTGTTCCTGAACCTGCTAGTCCATGTGTTCAGGTTTCTGTACCTTCTGTCTGATGTTTTGCATTTGTACATCTTTGCTTATAATCTTTTAAAAGTTTATGAACCTGCAAACAAAAAGTGTGCGTATGTGCCTCGTGTAATACAATTTCATTGTTCCTTGATGCGCATTAGTTTATTATTGCTGGCCAGCACAATGGCTCAGTGGTTAGCACTGCTGCTTCGCAGGGCCAGTGATGCAGGTTTGATTCCACCCTCCGGTGACTGTGTGGAGTTTGCACATTCTCCCCGTGTCTTCGTGGGTTTCCTTCGGGTGCTCTGGTTTCCTCCCACAGTCCAAAGATGCGCATGTTAGGTGGGTTGCCCATTGAGGTGTAAGCTAGATGGATTAGCCATGGGAAATGCAGGGTTACAGGGATAGGGTGTGGGGGAGGTGGTGAATCTGGGTCGAATGCTCTTCAGAGAGTCAGTGTGGGCTTGCTGGGCTGAATGCCCTGTTTCCACACTGTAAGGATTCTATGATTGATGTGACTAATGCTCAAATTTCAGTTCTGTAAACACTGTTTGATGTTGAGAGTGCAACTTAAGTGCTTTTCCTTTCCAATGTGTAGAAATGTACAATTCAAGAAAGGGCTGTAGAAGAAGTGAAACTAGCCATCAAGCCTTATTACCAAAAGAAGGAGATTACCAAGGATGAATATAAAGAAATTGTCCGCAAGGCCGTCGATAAGGTAATGTTTCAAAATGGATTGTAGTTTTCCGCAGCATTACTGATGAGTAGGATTTTTTTTTAAGTGGGACAGAACAAACTTCACGTCATAGGATTGTATGCCTTGGCTATCTATACTTGGTAATTTAATTATTTCTTTGGTTATCGTGTTTTTAGATTAATCTCGGTGCACTGAGGTACATGAAATGAATAAGTGCAGTTATTCGTCTGAATATTCATCTGAATATCTTGTCCATCAGTGACAGGACCACAGACATTAATGAGCACTTAAAAAAACTTTGGCTAGTCAAGGAAATGCAGCAGGGATTTGTAAAGGAGGTCACGCTTACAATTTAATCAAATTCATTGAGAAAATTACGGATGGGATGCACAAAGTGAATTCAGCGAACATGATGTTGATAATATTCTATGATTGATAGAGAAGAGGAAATGGATGTTTCACATGCACACAGTGTAGTTTATGCCAAGGACATGTTTGAACTCTTCTCTGTACATAAATAATTTAGATACGAGTTCAGCATAATTCATAAAAGTTTACAGACAGCCATGGAAAATGACAAATGACAGAAAATTGCAGGAAATGATGTGAAAACATTTGTGGATTAAGAGCTGGTTTTATGGTGAAAGTTCAGTTTCAGTGAAGATGAAGGCAAATTAACGTATTTGATACAAGAAGGTGTAATGGAAATATACCATAAGTTGGTCATCTTTTTAATAGAGTGGAGGTGTAGGAATGTACGATACTGATGTCCTTGATCTTTAAAGATTACATTAGAAACAAATTCCTCCTTCATGCCCACTTGTCCGTCCTGAGCATGCTGCAAAGCTCCAGTGAATCACAGCGCAAACTGGAGGAACAACATCTCGCCTTCATACTAGGCAGTTTACAATCTTTTGAGCTCAGTGTTGAGGTCATTGCCTTCAAATTGTGAACCCATTGCTTTCCTTTCTTTTAGCTTTGCTTGTTACATTCTCTGTTACCATGTCCTGTCTCCCCTCCTCCCACCCCAGTGGGACTATCTGTTCTTCCCATTCTGCCAGTTAGACACACCATCGATCAGCCATTCTCATATTCTGATCACTTTGTCTGAACTATCAACATCCTTTCTCCCCCAACACTGAAAACCCTGACCCCATACTATTGCGGTAATGCTGGCACGTCCACACTTCAATTCAGCTCTTGCTTTCTCTCTCTCCATGGATACTGCCTGACCTGCTGTGATCTCCAGCATTTTTTGGTTTCAGTTGAGTTTTATAGAAGTAGATACTGAATACAAAAACAAAGGCAATAGTGAATCTCTATGCAGTCCAAAGCTGCAACTGAGAGATAATGGGAACTGCAGATGCTGGAGAATTCCAAGATAATAAAATGTGAGGCTGGATGAACACAGCAGGCCAAGCAGCATCTCAGGAGCACAAAAGCTGACGTTTCGGGCCTAGACCCTTCTTCAGAGAGGGGGATGGGGAGAGGGAACTGGAATAAATAGGGAGAGAGGGGGAGGCGGACCGAAGATGGAGAGTAAAGAAGATAGGTGGAGAGAGTATAGGTGGGAAGGTAGGGAGGGGATAGGTCAGTCCAGGGAAGACGGACAGGTCAAGGAGGTGGGATGAGGTTAGTAGGTAGATGGGGGTGCGGCTTGGGGTGGGAGGAAGGGATGGGTGAGAGGAAGAACCGGTTAGGGAGGCAGAGACAGGTTGGACTGGTTTTGGGATGCAGTGGGTGGGGGGGAAGAGCTGGGCTGGTTGTGTGGTGCAGTGGGGGGAGAGGACGAACTGGGCTGGCTTAGGGATGCAGTAGGGGAAGGGGAGATTTTGAAACTGGTGAAGTCCACATTGATACCATATGGCTGCAGGGTTCCCAGGCGGAATATGAGTTGCTGTTCCTGCAACCTTCGGGTGGCAACATTGTGGCAGTGCAGGAGGCCCATGATGGACATGTCATCTAGAGAATGGGAGGGGGAGTGGAAATGGTTTGTGACTGGGAGGTGCAGTTGTTTGTTGCGAACTGAGCGGAGGTGTTCTGCAAAGCGGTCCCCAAGCCTCCGCTTGGTTTCCCCAATGTAGAGGAAGCCGCACCGGGTACAGTGGATGCAGTATACCACATTGGCAGATGTGCAGGTGAACCTCTGCTTAATGTGGAATGTCATCTTGGGGCCGACCCCACCACCCAAGACATTTTTCCATCCCCACCCCTGTCTGCTTTCCGGAGAGACCACTCTCTCCGTGACTCCCTTGTTCGCTCCACACTGCCCTCCAACCCCACCACACCCGGCACCTTCCCCTGCAACCGCAGGAAATGCTACACTTGCCCCCACACCTCCTCCCTCCCCCCTATCCCAGGCCCCAAGATGACATTCCACATTAAGCAGAGGTTCACCTGCACATCTGCCAATGTGGTGTACTGCATCCACTGTACCCGGTGCGGCTTCCTCTACATTGGGGAAACCAAGCGGAGGCTTGGGGACCGCTTTGCAGAACACCTCCGCTCAGTTCGCAACAAACAACTGCACCTCCCAGTCACAAACCATTTCCACTCCCCCTCCCATTCTCTAGATGACATGTCCATCATGGGCCTCCTGCAGTGCCACAATGATGCCACCCGAAGGTTGCAGGAACAGCAACTCATATTCCGCCTGGGAACCCTGCAGCCATATGGTATCAATGTGGACTTCACCAGTTTCAAAATCTCCCCTTCCCCTACTGCATCCCTAAGCCAGCCCAGTTCGTCCCCTCCTCCCACTGCACCACACAACCAGCCCAGCTCTTCCCCCCCACCCACTGCATCCCAAAACCAGTCCAACCTGTCTCTGCCTCCCTAACCGGTTCTTCCTCTCACCCATCCCTTCCTCCCAACCCAAGCCGCACCCCCATCTACCTACTAACCTCATCCCACCTCCTTGACCTGTCCGTCTTCCCTGGACTGACCTATCCCCTCCCTACCTCCCCACCTATACTCTCTCCACCTATCTTCTTTACTCTCCATCTTCGGTCCGCCTCCCCCTCTCTCCCTATTTATTCCAGTTCCCTCTCCCCATCCCCCTCTCTGAAGAAGGGTCTAGGCCCGAAACGTCAGCTTTTGTGCTCCTGAGATGCTGCTTGGCCTGCTGTGTTCATCCAGCCTCACATTTTATTACCAAAGCTGCAACTGTTATGTTTGATTATGGGCGTTCTGGGTCACGGAATTATACAAGTGCAACAACAAATGATGATCTTAGGCACTTTCTCAGGATCAAGGATAACTAGCTACCCACTCTGGTTCGATCAGAGATGTTAACAATTCTAATACATACTCAACAAACTCTACCACATGCAGGATGTGATACTAACACGGTCAAATAGATGACATCTTCCTAGGTTTGTACACTTACTCTGATGCCTCAACTTAACCTGTGTGTGCTCCTGATTAAATCTGTGGACGTCTTCAATGTTTTCCAAATAAACATTTCCGTTTTTCTCTGTCACAACTAGATATTTGATCTCCTCAGGTGTACTTTGAAGTTAATGGGGAGGGGACAGTAATGACAAGGAGATTGCAAAATAGAAGTATTAATTGGATTAGGTGAGACAATGGAGTGTGGTATTATCGCTGGACTCTTAGTCTAGAGACCCAGATAATTTCCTGGAATCCCAAGTTTGAATCTCACCATGGCAGATGGTGGAATTTGAAATCAATTTTAAAAATTATCTGGAATTAGGCATCTAATGATGACCATGGATCCATTGTTGATTGTCGGAAAAACCCATCTGGTTCACTAATGTCCTTTAGGAAAGGAAACTGCCATCCTTACCTGGTCTGGCCCACATGTGACTCCAGACCCACAGCAATATGGTTGACTCTGAACTGCCCTCTGGGCAATTAGGGATGGGCAATGATTGTTGCCTGGTTAGCGACGCCCTCACCCCGTGAATGAACAAAGGAAAAAAAACATGTTTGAAGTTTTCAGAATTTCTTGCCTGAGTATTGGCAGTTAATTTGCTTGGTGAACAGGCAAATAGGAGCAAAAATTTAGGATCATCCTAAAGGAGTATGAGATGAGGTTAGAAGAAGTATTGTCGTAAAATGAAAAGTTTGTTACTACAGGTTGAGTTGAGTTGAGTTGATCAGTTCTTTCGATTTTATTTGATTCACCTCAGTATGGTAAAAAGCTTTGTTTATGAGAAATACAGGTTGGTCGTAGTAAGCAAAGATGTCCAGATTGTACGGTGGAAAAGAAAGTCCGAGGCGTATAAGTTACGTCACATGGGTGGGCACCAGATAAGACCAACATTGGCAAGATCAGGCTTATTTGAAGTTAGTGTCCATTCATCAGTCATAACAGCTTGGGAAGAAGCTGTTCCTAAACCTGTTGGTGAGTGTATCTAACCTTCTGTACTTCTGCCTGACAGACGAGGTTGTAGGAGAGCATTACCAGGGTGCGATGGCTTTAGGATGATGTTGTCAGCAAGCTGTGTAATGGATGCCGTGGATGGTCTGCGCTGTGTACACAACCTTCTGCAATTTCTTGCCTTCCTGGGCAGAGTGGTTTCTATAGCACACCGTTATGTGCCTGGGCAGGATGCTTTCTATGGTGCATGTATAAAAGTTGGTGAGGGTCCTTATGGACATACAAAATTTCCTGAGCCACCTGAGGAAGGAGAGGCGTTGTGCCTTCTTAACTGTTGCATCTATGCAGGAGATCCACTCCTAGGAACTTAATGCTCTTGACTGTTAACCTCTGTTCTGTTGATGTAGATGGGGCATATGTTCTCCTTCTTTCTTTCTGAAGTCAGTAATCAGTTCTTCAGTTTTGCCAATGTTTAGAGAGAGGTCATTCTCATTGCACCACATCTTCAAACCTTCTGTCCCCTTCCTGTACTCTGACTCATGGTTGTTAAATATCCATCCAACCATTTTGTATAGATGGTGTAGTTCACAAACTTCTAGATTGCATTCATTCAGAATTTAGCAACATAATCGTCGGTTTACAGGGAGTACAGTCGTGTTTATTCAGTTGAGGTTGGCTGATTGAATATTTCTACCTCAGAAGTACTCAAAGGAGAGGAAAGAAGCAGGAACGGAGTTACTGTAGCTAGCCAGCCCAGGGGTGAAGTTAGCAGTGGCATGGACATGATGGGATGCAGTAGCCTCCTTTTTTGAACATAAATTTCTGAGATTTGTTTATACATAAATTGTGCTATGTTGCAGTAGTGAGATAAAGTTTTGTTTTGGGACTCCCTTTCAGGTAAAAGGAAGAAGGTAATGTGACTTGTCCTGAAGTCTACCTGACTGCAGGCTAGGTTTAGCTAGTCAGCATTTTTGCTTTGAATCAAGGGCCATCTAATTCAAATTGCCATGGAGACGGACCTTGAAAAATAGAAAGGTCTAAGATATCGCAAAGACCTGACAAAGTTGGTCTGCCAGGATCCAGGAGAAGAAGAGCAGCTATAGTCAACGAGGTGCTATTATCATCATGTAGGAATGCAGGTTGGAACTCACGCCGAAATTGAAAGATTCAGTTAAAGCAGATTGGGAGATGCACCGAGTTTGCTTCGGAGGAAGAATTTCCAGGGAAGAACTTTAAATGTGAAAGACAGGTTTTAAAAGTACCCATCTGAGGAAAGGAAAAGAACAAAACCCTTAGGAGCTGTAAATCACCTTCGGCTGGTTGTAGAAAAATTAAACGTCTGTCTAAAGGACAGTTTAAATTATAATTGTGACCAGCTTTTCAGTTATGCTTAATGTAAAAAAAAAGTTCTGTTTTGTGATTTCAAGTATGAAGTTACCTACAAGGATGGTTTTTAGTCTTTTGTTACAGTAAAGATGTGATACCTTCTGTTACCCTTCCTGCTAAAAAGTGGAAATTTAAAAATTAAGTCTCTATAGTGATTGTAACTGTTTACAATCTTCTGCTGAATTTAAATAATTAATTGGAAGATGTGAAAATTCAGAACATGCTGAAACTTGTTTGGTATTGTTAAGGTCATGTTACATAAGAGGCATAATAGGGAATGACAAAAGTCAACATTTTCAGTAGATAAGTAAAGAAAGTGGCAGGAAAGAAAATGTCCATAAAAACAATCAAAACAAATGTGACAAGCATGACCTACAGAAAGAAGAGCAAACTGTAGAACGCTAAGGGAAAGACCTGGGAAAAAATTCACCCAGAAAGGAGGGCTGCCTTTTCCTTCAACCTGTTCCATAAAATGAAATGGCATCAAATAGGCAAAGACAGTCTGATTGTAACATAAAGTTCAGTGGATGTGTATAAGAATGAATCATTTAAGTTTTGGATACTAGCGGAATTGAGAGATACGGCAGGAAACTCGACATCATTCACAGCTAGATGTGGCAGGGCTGCAGAGCTTAAATTTAATTCATTGGTTGTGGAATCACTTTACTTTGCTCATTACTTGCTGCATATGCTGTTTGACAGACAATTAGTCCTGTTTTGTAGCTTCGCCAGGTTGACTACTTATTTTTCGGTATGCCTCATGCTGCTGTGCACAAGCCCTCCTGCATTCTCCAATGAAGCCTGTCTTGTAATTTCCTCTTTTCTCCATTCCCTCGCAGCCTTCCCTCAGCTGTCCGCCTTTAACCCTCTGCCCAAGACCCAACCATCATTTAACCCTGCATGACTTGAAAAATTCTTTGTTTTGATCACCGCAGTGCAAGTTCTAGATTAACTTGTCCTGTTAATTTTGACTTTTAATTTTTTGTCTTGGAGGTGTATGTTATTTTGCATAGTCTTGTCAACTAAATAAATTAAACAGTTCCTATCTACCACATCTGCACTACGTAAATTTAAATTTGTCCGGTAGATTCATTGAATCTTGTGTGTCTTCTCTTTAGGTTTGCCACAGCAAGAGTGGTGAAGTCATCCCAGGAAAAGTAGCCAATTTGGTAAAAGCATATGTAGAAAAATACAAACATGCCAGGAAAGGGAACCCAAAGCAAAATCCGGAGGAATGCAGTATCATTGGGAACAAATCTTTTTAAACAATAAAAGCTGTAGCTGATTGGTTACCAGTGTTAACGTGAGCTCAAAATAGAATGATGAGTAGGAACTTTGTTATCTATTGGTTCAATTTTTTTTCCTTACAAAAGATTAGGTGTTTTTCTAAAATTGAAACATTTGAAACAACACAATAACGTGAAATGAAAGCATGCTGTCGTTAGTTATTTGGAGTTGTAAGGATACTTAATATGATCTGTCCTGGCCCCTCACGTGGGTTGTCACTAGATCAGTTGTATAAAATGTGATATTTGTTAGATGATTTCCTAATGTATCAAATTATCTCAATGAATTTCTTTTTTGTTAACTCTAGTTAAGTGTTTTTGTAAACCGTTTGTATGCTGTACAAAAGCTTCCAGGTTTAACTGGAAGGATCTGGATCATGTAGAAGCACTAAAGACTGGCATCTGAGGCTGATCAGCTGTTTTAGTGCATATAAGGTCTAAACAAAGATAATTGCTTAACACTTCTAGAACTGTTGCTCAGTGGGAAATGTTTGATAAAAGATTTGATTCTATAGTTTCATTTTTGAGAAAAGCAGAAAAGAATGGTTAAAATGTCAGGAGTATTCTGTAATACTTGCCCAACACAGCAAAATAAATTTTCTGCTGCTTGTCAAACTAGTTTCTGGGTCTTGATGGACACACATATGGATTTAAATATATTCAAGTTCAGACAGCAAATCTGTATTTTTACTTCAAATGTAATATCCTTTGTAAAAGTTGGCTTATTTTTGATTATTCTGTTGATAATGATATAGTAATACATTCTGCTTATGGTAATTATTTCATCTTTGGTGCTGACCTTGTTCAGATAATTCTAATAAATCATGGCAATAGACAAGTTACCAGCAGAGATCTTGCAATGGAAATGTCTATATATAGCTTGAGGTCTTTTATTATTGAGTGAATATTGAGTGAAATGTATTTTTTTCTCGTGTTTCCAAAGGCTTGTGTTCTGAATTTTACAGAAATTGCTGTTTTCATCAGTGCTTAATCATATTTGTGTATTGGAACTAATAATTATGGAGAACAACATCACAGCATTGCTTCTAGTTTTTGATTATTTAATAGAATTTTGCAGTAGAAGTTCATACTTAATTCATTGCCTCCCTTCCCTTTTTGACCATCTGCTTTTTCTGCACTGGTTTTCCTGGAAGTGCGTTCACTGATGCTACACGAGGGTGGGACAGTTTGAGCACATTTCTCATAAATGCAGGTAACTCTCAGGAATACAGCACACTGTGTATTTTATGTTGAAAGTATTAAATTCATTGAAAGGCTTCACTTTTAATAATACACCCAAGTAGTATGGGAAATATATTGATTCCACGAAGATGAGAGCCACTGTTCAGTTGAATTCAAGGTTAATAGGTTTGTGAAATAGTTTTCAATCTGTTCATGGTCATGTTATCTACGTTAAACCTATAATCATTACAAAATATTTGAGAAACTCAGCAGCTTTTCCAGCATGTGTAGAGAAACAGAGTTAACATTTTAAGTCCAGTGACAAAACATTTCATTCACAACAGATGCAGCTGAGTTTCGCCTGCACTTACTGGTTTTATTTCAGATATGCAGCATCCCCAGTATTTCACTTTTATTTGAATGTTTAACCTATATACTGATTCAGTGTCATCTGGAGTATTATTCTGTCAAACACTTTAGTACGTGTAGAATTGAGATCAGTTCTAGATACAAAACGTTCAGTTACGTGGATAGATTGGAGAAGTTAAGACTGTTCTCCTTGAAGAGATGTAATACGGCTATTTAAATCTTGATATCTTGGCAGAATACATATGGAGACACTGTCCTCCTTGTTGAAAGAGCAGAGAACCAGAGGGTGCAGGTTTAAGGTAATTGCCAAAAGAGCCAATGTTGACATGAGGATGACCTTAATAGGGCAAATGATTAGGGTCCGGAACACACTTCATGAGTGTGGTGGAGGCCGAGTCAGTTGAGAATCTTGGAAGGAAATTGGAAAGGTTTGCAGGGCTACAGGGAAAATGTCTAGGGAGAGGTCCTAAAGTGATTGTTTCTTTCGAGGATCAGCACAGATAATTGATCTCCTGCTGTAACCATTCTGTAATAAAATATCTACAAACAATGGAATGGCCTGGAAATTAATTGTTTAACATTTTAAACTAATTTATGGTTAGATTCTTAAGCATTTTATTTCTGCTTCATTAATACTCATGGTGACGTACATTGCAACAGAAATTTGGGCTTTATGATAAGTTGATTCAGAACTTTATGAAAATTATTTGCAGTAGGTATTTTTATTCCTCTCATGTGATAAACTTGACATAAGCCTCCACCGGTGGTGTTTTGTAATAATTCTTAGTGGATTTTGAATCAGTTTCCATTTCCTGTGATGTCCGCTCGAATAGCCTTGTGCTTGTGTAATGTAGGTGCTTTATTTTCTTCTCCTTTAAAATTTAAGAAATTGCTGGTCAGATACCTTTTAATTTCGAATTTTAAACTGAGAGAGGTGGCGTGCTTCATTATGCTATCCACTCAGTGTAGGAGAATGTGTTACGAGATCAGAAATAATTCAGTGTTGGATGCGAAGGGACATTCAAAGGGAATACATCGTTACTTACTACAACTAAATTCCTGGTTCGTTTTCCTGTTGATCATGTCTTATGTCCTAGAATTGATGGCAACCATCAATCTGGGATGTTTTTCTCCCCTTCTGAAGTCAGTGTTTACCAATTTAGGAGTTTTTGGATTATGTTGGCCTTGAGTTAATGACAACCAGTGCCACTCTTGTTCTTGTATGGAATTTCCTGCAGGGTCAGCAGATAGGAACCATGAGTTTTGATTTATACTCAAGGAATGCTTAGAATCATTAATCTGCTACCAACCTGGTTAACATGAGCTAATTCAGTACTGATTCGATTTAACTCTGGGTCTATTGAGCCTGGACTGTTCAATTACACATTCTTATCAAATGAGGGGAGATTACTTGTTTGAAGTGTTAAGCAGAGAATCTGAACTTCTTAAAATATATTCTTTCATTGGGTGTAGCATTGCTAGCAGGCCCCAGAGGTCAATACCTTTCCACGATTGTCCATGAATTGTGGTTTTCTAGGCCACTTCAGAGGCTAATTGACAATCACCCATATTGCTGCATGCCTCATGTCATTGGTGGATAGACCAGGCAAGGATATTAGCAAATGAGATGGCTTTTACAACAATCAGTGAAAATTTCATGCAAAAACAGTATTGGAGAAACTCAGCCAATCTGATAGCATCTGTGGCTAAAAAACCAGTTAATTTTTTGGGTCCAGTGACCCTTGCTCAGAAATGAAAATTTCATGAGTCACCATTATTGGAACTCACCTAGGTACTAGAACAATTCTAGATTTATTGCTGGGATTTAAATGCTGCCATGGTAGGATTTGAAATCCACAAAAGCCAAGGCGCAAATTTTTGCTCGTCTTCCAAGGACTACTAGAAACAATGAAAAGAACATTACATAGAGTAACAACTTGCTTAAAGTGTGCTGTGAAAAAGATTATTTTGCATGAATTTTTAAAATTCTTACAAGTAAATTGACTTGGTGTATACCACTACACCAGTAAATATAATTGGAGCTTAACTTTTTTTTTTCCCCAAGGCCACACAGTAGTTAGCATTTGAAGTAGTGGTAACAGATTTGTCACATTACTTCAATCAGTGTTACTATATCAACCAGGATCTATTTGCATATATCAGCATCAACAGATTGAGGTTGTGAACGCAAGACAAAATTTTGAAGATGTTTGTGTTGTCCTAAGACCAAGCATCTATCAGTAATTTTACAAATAAGTACAGCTTTTCAGAAGTCAGCACAGTTTCACTTGATGGGTGTCTGTACAAAGCTTTAGCCCTTAGTCTATCTTAATTGGATCCTCAAACTATATACATGTGTAAAAGGTTAATGTTTTCCCTTCTCTCTGATTCAGTGATTGATCAGTTTCCTACTAGATTGGTAGACTGCACTTCCTGGGTTATTAAATTGATGTATTTTACCTACATTTGTAAATAATCCTGTTATTTGATGTATATAGTTTAAATTAATAAAACCATTTTGGTTTACACTGTAAATACTTTATTTATTAACACCTTCAATTACTTAAAAATTGCATTGGGTCTGACCTTATACTGGTTGAATTTGGTGGAGGTAAAGAGGTGTAAAATTAATACCCTGTTTGTAAAATGCCATCTCTGGGGAGGATTGTAGTTAGTCAGAATGGCCCTGTCTGCACTCTAGTTTTTTTTTAATTGCATTATTGTGTTTAATTTCTTCTTTCTTGGAACAAAATCAGTTTTTCAAATACTTAGCACTGCCGACATAGTGCTTAACTATTGAAAATCCATGAAAATGAAACATATATGCCAGTTGGGAGACTTAGCATTTCACCAAACAAACAAATTAGAATTTTCGATGGTATGACCACACCGTTCTCTCTTCACAGTATCAAACCACAACACTAAGGGACAGAAATTTTGATCTGCAAGATTTATATGAATGCCTGTAAAGGACTGGAATGCAAATAATTTCTTTGGTCAAGAGTCATGACACCAGGTTATAGTCAAATAGGTTTAGTTGAAAATACAAGCTTTCAAAGCTCACCTTCCTCAGGGGAGCTGAACTACAAAAGTTTGCATTTTCAGAAAAATCTCAGACTATAACCTAGTATTGAGAGCTTTTTGATCTTGTCCAACACCAGCATCTCCACACAAAAATGTCCTTGAGTAAATCTTCTAACAGACCTTCAAACAATGGCCAAGATATTCATAAGTGGAACATTAGAATTGTTGCTAAGGATTAAGGCATAGCTGGATTTCTGTTAAGACTAGCCTTGAGTAAACAAGGCTGAATGCGGAATCAGGGAAGAACACAAATTAGGAGCAGGAGTAGACCATTTAGCACCACAAACCCACTCCAACATTCATTAAGATCATGACTTTTCTGATCATTACCAGAACTTCATTCCCTGTCTCCCTCTCTAGTTTTGCTCATTATCCTTGATGGAACATTATCAAGGTTATATTTGACAGCACAAGTAATCACTAACACCCCTCAGGAATTTAGCTCTTTTGTACAACCTTAAACTAAGGCTGTTGAGTTTAGGTTTTGCTGAGGCCATTCAACCCCAGCCCTCATTACAACCATGAACAGATTATTGTTAAGCAAATAAAAACCAAAACTGTGGATGCTGGAAATCAGAAATTACAGGGAAAGCTCAGCAGGTTTGGCAGCATCTGTGGAGAAAAAGCAGAGTTAACATTTCAGGTTATGATCTCAGAACTATTGCTCAACAAATTTCCTTTCATAGCACTGTTAGTGACACCCACCATCACTACTGATGTTTGAGAGTATACCAATGGGGTGATAATCACCTAACGTAGGAGTTGTTCATTTTGAGTCCATATCACGGATGTCAATGCTGTACTGAAACTGAACAGCTCGCATACGGGTGCAGCAACTTCTCGATCAAATTTTCAGTACTATTGACAAAACATTGTTGGGGTATGTAAATTTTGCAGTATCTTACTTGAGGACTGTTTTCAGTGCTGGATTCATCAGAAATAGGAAGAGACAATGCTGAGGAGTTAGCTGGGATGCTAGTGTAAATTTGTTACTAATACCTGCAGTCACCTCAGGGCAATCTGCACTGTTGAAGCTGAAAATAAATGTCAGAGAAAATAGGATATGAACTGCTCTGTCCACAAGGGGAAAACAAAACACAAGTAGTAAATGGGCATCTTCAATGGAATATCATGGTAAACAGCAGCCTTCATCTGGTTCAAAACCACGGTTGCAGTCTAAGGACACGGAGACCATTTAGGACTGATAAGAAAATTCTTCATCCAGAGTGTGGTGAGTCTGTGGCATTCTACTTGAGGCCGAAACGTTTTGTTTAAGGAGTTTATTCCCTTTGGCCTCAATACCATATTTAAGGATATGGGAGAAAAGTTGGAACAGGGTGGGTAATCAGCCATTATCATTGAATGGAGACATAGATTTGAAGGAAGGGTAAATGGCCTACTCCTATTTTGTGTTTCTTCCTGTGCTCTAATTCAAAAGGTAGAGAAGTCAGTTGAAATCAACATTCTCAACCACTGCGAGAAAGATTTCCCAACCTATTCCCACAAAGGCTGTATTTCCATTTTTCTTGCTCCCAGAAGGAGCCAAATGAAATTTCATAAAAATTGGTGCACAGCATTCAACATGAATTTCAAGGTAAAGGTTAAAGCAATAAATTTTTAAAAAAACATTATAAAGTGCAAGCATTATCTTTTTAGCAGTTTTGCTTAAGAAACAGGATAGATGAAGCTCCAAAGGTGTTGGGGAACTAATACTGCTTTTCTGTTTGCCTGTGTTGGTATGCACTCAAAGCTTGCTTTGGCAGAATTTGTACTAGGGACAATCAGAAGTAAGTTACCTTTCAGTCTGGGTTTTTGCTCCTATCCAGGCCTGCTTTGTGGATAGGTTCGTTGGGGGGCAGGTCCAGGAAGCCAGGGAGAGAGAGAGAGAGAGAGAGGGGTATTGAGCTCACTCCCAATCTCAGGATACTTACTCTCTGAAACTTGCATTCCCTCCCTCCTTCCCTGCTCAAACCAACTTTGCTACATTTTGATTCCTCGCCAAAACTGCAGGTGCACTGTCACCTCGAGTACCCTGACCATCTTTCAAAAGCCTACATTTCTTCAGTTCAGCTTGCATCAACCCTACAGCACTAATATGATCCTGCCCAAAATCAGACAGGTATCTTCCAGAGACTGGTGCTTTCTCAACTCCTACAGACCGTTCGAGCTTTATGTGCTCAGCCACATTGGGATGTGAAAATGGAAGATGACAATCTGCAAGGTGATCTGTGTATTGTAATTATTAGTTAATGAAGAGGGTTAGTGGCCACTTTTCTCACTCCAGCACATTCCAGTCACCTACTCCAGGCCATGGAGAACTGTACCCTAACTAGTACTGTTACTTGCCACCTTCAGCAAAATTTCCCAAGGTAGGTGTAAATGCAATGGGAATATGCTCTCTGTGCAACATGACTGGTAGCATGGAAAGAGTTTTAAAGTTAGTTAACAGGTTTATGCAAAATACAGCTCCAGAAGATAACTGCTCACCAATTATCCTACAGTGGGCTACAATAAGCATCATTCTTCGCTAAAAGCAAAGCCCAGCAGCTTTAGCTGGTGAGTAATAGTATGCCTTGCCTTGCAATGTTGGATACAGGCATCTGGATCATGAAGATGGTTGCACTACAAGTGGTTGCACAGCATATGGAAAATCAGATACAAGATTGTAACCAATGCTTCAGTGTCCGAGTTACAGAAAGCCGAGATGCTGCGGAAGCATCAGACCTCCAACTGGTGTGTACATACTGCAGGCTGGAAAAAAAATGGCACTGCTGTGACATTATAGCGTGTTATGATGTTCTCCGTGATGGTTACAAGGAGATCTAAATAATCTTCATCGACACACGAGTAAATGTTTGAGATAAAGTGATACCTTTAGAAACTGACATTTTTGTTCACTACGAGGTCTTAAGGAAACAGTTCAATTTTGTCTCGTGCTACTATGGGATTTCACTGCAGAGGTCCCGACGTTCAAGGAGTGCCACCAGTATCCTGCAGACTTGACCTCCTATAGTCCATTACATGCTCCTAAGAATAATGGATTGCCACACATTTGCAAATATTCATTACCAGACAAATAGAACAGAGTAGGCAAGGTGCAGGTTCTGATGAATGCACAAACCGCAGTAGATTATATTTCAGTAATGCAACAGACATCAGACAATATTGTGAATGCAAATTACATTTTTATTAGGAGAATATTTTCTCCTAGTGGAGTATTCAAACATTAATTTAGAAAGTTCTTCAGATGAACAGGCACCATGTAAACCATGGTTTATCAATGGAATAAAATCAAAATGCACTCTATACACAAACCAAAGCCTAAAGGAGTCAAAACTGAAAGATCATAAATAATAAGACATGGCCACCAATAAATCCAATCGAGAACCCATTACAGCCTGCTTTACCCAAAGAATGATAAGAATGTAGAACACACTACCTCACTGAATAGTTTGGGAAAGTAAAGTCACAAAGAGCAACAAACAACAGGATGTGCTGATAGAAGGGGGGCAGGAGGGTCATGTAGAGAATAAACAGCAGAAAAAAAAAATCAAAATTGCTGTAAAAGCTCAGCACGTCCAGCTGCATCTGTGGAGAGAAATCAGAATTAATGTTTCCGGTCAAATGACCCTTCCTCAGAATTTCCAGAAGGGTCACAGACAAAACATTGTCTCCGATTTCTCTCCACAGATGCTGTCAGACCTGCTGAGTTTTTAAACAGCAACTTCTGTCTTTGCTTCCAATATACAGCATACGTAGTTCTTTCGCTTTTTAACATAAACAGGCTACTTGCCCATCTCATCTTTGTGCTGTAGGTTTAATGTAATATTACATGTAGATTCTTGGAGGTTACACCTCAGTTCTTTGGGCAAGTGTAATCAAAACTTAAAAATGTGACACCAAATTGCCATCTTACCATCAATGAGTGTCTGAAAACAATTATGAATTGGCACAATAAGTTCACAGAAGCACCTTTGATCAGGAGGTATGTAACTCTGTCTCACAGTTAAACTTGCCACAGTAGGGGCACCATATGACATTTAATTCACTAAACATTGTTGGAACTGATAAAAAAGAGTACAATCAACAGGCACCTCGACAAAATTAAACTAATTCAGACACAGCTGTACGATCAGTAACGTATGAACTTTGCAGGTTGTTTCATTGTGTGCAGATCTGAAATAAATGAGTGCAAACTAAAACAAAAATGTCCAGCCTCTTTTATTTAAAACTATAAACAGTCACCAAAGTAATTAAAGTCACCTAATGTAAAACTGTTGTATGTTATTACTGCACATTCTACAGACAAAGCAGGAAATGGGAAAGGAGAATGTTCCCTCCTCTGGATGCTAATACATCAGGCAATAGGCAGTTATGAAAGATCACATAACACACCATTCAGGACAAAACCTGGAGACAAAACAGGAACGTGGAATGGTACAATATTAAAGATGGAATAACAAACACTAAAATACTGCACTATAATTAGATTGGAAAATAATGTTACGAATAGTGAAGAAAATACCATACCTGCACCTAATGTAAATATAACACGGAGAAAAACCTGTATAAAATTCCTTGTATTTAAACAATTTACAGATACAAAAAATCCTGTACAAGCACCGCGCTTGTACTAAGTGATACCTTTCAGTGGGTCCGAGTCAGGGTAAACCAAAAATACCTTCAATAGTTTTCTTCTACAAAATGACATGAGATATATTATTTCATACT
Organism: Stegostoma tigrinum; assembly: GCF_030684315.1. Classification (NCBI taxonomy): domain Eukaryota; kingdom Metazoa; phylum Chordata; class Chondrichthyes; order Orectolobiformes; family Stegostomatidae; genus Stegostoma; species Stegostoma tigrinum. Next base: position 57,351,202 of record NC_081371.1, read on the forward strand.
CTTTCAACCAGCAAATGAGTTCTACAAGGCGTATAATACAAAAAAATCAGTTCCACAAAACTGCTTTTGACTTTACAGCATCAGTACCATTGCAGAATTATTTACACAGACTTAAAGAACATTCATCCACTGCAGGAAATATATCACAATTACTTACAATTGACAGGAAACACTAGAAAATAAGAGTCCTAACAATAATGCTAATGATACCACAAGCTGTGTTTCCAATGATTGCAGTGGCATGAAAGTTGGTTCATTTTATTCACAAATATTTACAACTGATCATGTAATAATAAATAAGTGAAAATATATTGGCTCAAGTATGAAAAAAAAAAACAAGCTACCAAATTCTAAACAGGAAAACACTTCACTAGAAATAAGCTGCAACCTCTTCGATCACAGACATTACATCCAGTGCATTCATTTCTGTTCTATTAAACCCCAGCTTAGTCACTCATTACAAAATATAAAAATGTCCTCACACGGGGTATAGGGCAAAAATAATTAATGCTATTATTTGATCTGTGTAGCCTCTCAATTTTTAGTATTTACTACTTCCAAACATTTTTAAAAATGATACTGGATTCCAAACAGACAATTGGTAATCCTATTAAAAGCTGGTCAACCACAGAATCACTGTGATCAGAATGAAAAGCTTCTGTGCAACATGGATAAAAGATTTAAAGAAACTATGTCCACAATGGCCTCTTCTCAACAGGACTTGCTGTTTTGTTCTGAAAATCATTTACAGGTCATTTTAGAATACTGTACACACTGGCCAGATATGTAATGTCAACACACTGTTTCAGAGTTTATCTTCTGGTGGTTGTAAGTGTTCTAGATGCACAAGTTCAAAAAGGCATTTGGCAAGAGTGCTGGAAGCTTCCATGTTGCTAAGGGCTAGTACAGACAATTGATTTTCATGTCGCTTTAGTAATCTGCAAGGAAAATGAAGCACAAACCCACAGTTAAAACAATTTCCAACTTTCAGGCTATGGCTTTTCAAGAATTAATATAATGCAATGTTACCAGATTCATACGCAAGTGTAACATTATGCATTAGCCTGAAATCTTTCGAATTGAGCAGTGAGACTATTGAGTATTCAAACAGAAATCTTCAGCCCTATATGGAATGGTTATTCATTCAGGAGAACTTTTGTAATGAAACAATATCACAACCAAGTTCCCTAATTCAAAGCAGATGTAGAACAATGATGAAAGCACCCATCCTCAGTCACAGCTTACAATAAGTATGGTCTTAAATTGTTCACAAATTCTCCAGCTTTATTATTGGACTGAATATCTTGTACAGTTATAACTGTCTTGGGGATCTAGCAAGGAGCTCAATAACTTTCCCAGTCAGGTCAAGGTGTTCTATCAAGATCATTCAGCAACATAACCACTAAACACCACAACATTAAGCATGCTTGTTCACTGGTCTAAACACAAACTCCAACTTTTTAACAACAGTCTTCTCCCAGAATATGGAGCTCCTCGTTATATACACTCAACTTTCAAGAACCAAGCTGTGTCCCTCCTCAAGTATTGATCATCACTGGCTTTGAACCAGTGATCAAATTCAAATTCATTGTTCTTTACAAATCCTCCAGAGTTTAACCATCTTAATTTGAAAACCTCCTTCAGTACTATCATAGCCCATGGGCAAATCCCCCAGCTTATTTTAACACTCCTACCCAAGCGTTTCTCACTTGGTAACAGAACCAATGTTCTCTCAAAATGTTGATTTCCTACTGCTCAGTATGTTCTCTCCTATGTGAATAGCACCTCACAAATGCAACTCATTGTATCGATGACTTCCAAAGCTCATGAGACCAAACGGCTGTATCTCTCTAAAGCCCTAGAGTACACAGCATCTATCTTCACTTATTGTTGATAGTAGAATTCCAACTGTAAGTGAAGAAACAAAAATTCTCATTACCTGCGACCGCAATCTGAATACTTAGCAACATTTTTTAAAATTAAGGCAGCTGTCAACCGGATGTGTTTTGTTATTGGACCTTCCTGTTCATCCTGGAAAAAAAAAATTGAGAAAGGTGCAATGGTTTTCAGAAAGAAACTATTATAGACTGATGGAAGAAAGTTACTCTGTTTAAATCAAATATAACCCAATTTATTTGACTGACCATATAATCTCTAAATGCAAGGTTCCTAGATCCTCTCCGCAATGCCACTAAGGCAGCACTGGGATGATTCACAATGGTCTTCTGTGCTTTAGCAACAGAAGTAGTTCCAGCTGGTGTCTGCCTGTGGAAATAATGAAAGATTAATTTAAACAGGCCTAATTATATAAAATATCAATAGCCCCTTGCTCCCAGTGACTCATGGAGAATGAAGGAGACTTTGCTTCAAAAGACCAGGTTAGGGAGGTATGGCTGCAGATACTGTAAGAAAGGGAAATGCCATGAAAGAGAAGTATGAATTATGATGTCCAGGTGCTTGAGCATTAGAAATCAACATAGATCAACAGGAACAAAGATCAGATAGGATTAGAATATTGCAGCAGAATTTATGTGAAAGCTGAGCCCTAATCTTCGGATGGATGATTTAACGAGAAGCATATAGATTGGAAAAAAGGAGGGATGGAGGAGAGATCTTTGGAAAAATCAGGGAATTCCACAGTACTTGGACTAGCAGCTTTTGAGATTGGCCACGATGGATAGATCAGATTGCTTTGTTTGAATCCAGTCTCCCTGTACTAGAGAACAAAAAAAAGGTGCGGGAGGTGGATGTTATCGTCATACAGCACAGAAACAGACCCTTCGGTCCAACTCGTCCATGCCAACCAGATATACTAAATTAATCTTGTCCCGTTCGCCATGATTTGGCCCATATCTCTCTAAACCTTTCCTATTCATTCCCATTCCTTATCCAAATGTCTTTTAATTGTACCCACAACTGTCACTTCCTCAGCAAGTTCATTCCACACGTGAACCACTCTGTGTAAAAATGATCCCCTCATGTCTTTTAAGAATGTCAGTCCTCTCACCGTAAAAACGTGCCCCCAGTCATGAAACCCCCCATCCGAGGGAAATAACTTTTATTAACTCTATCTATACACGTCATTATTGTATTAAACTGCTATAAGGTTGATCGCCTGTCAACCTCCCGTGGTCCAGTGAAAAAAGGTCCTAGCCTATTCAGCCTTTCTTTAGAACTGAAACCTTCCATTCCCAACTTCCAGGTAAATCTCTTCTGTATCCTCTCCAGCTTAATATCCTCCCTATGATGACGTGACCAGAGCTAGACACAGCATTCCAAAACAGGCCTCACCAACAGTCCTATTCAACCTCAACATGACTTCCCAACTCCTATACTCAAAAGGACTGAACAAATAAGGCAAGTGTGCCAAATGCCTTTTTAACCACCCTGTGATGCAAACTTCAAAGAATTATGTACCTGAACCACTACGCCCTTCTGTTCTAGAGCAAATCCAAGGCCTTACCATCAATTGTATAAGCACTACCTATGTTTTTTGTACAAAAATGCAATACGTTGCATTCAACCAAACTGAACTCCATTTGCCATTTTTCAGCCCATTGACCCATTTGATCAAGATCACATCTGAATCTTAGAAACCTTCACCTGTCTACAATGCCACCTGGGGTTCAACACAAAGACAACCTCCTTGATCTTTATGGGGCCCTAACCTCTCTCTAGTTACTCTCTTACTCTTAATGTGCTGTAGAATCTCTTCGGATTATCCTTCACCTTACCTGCCAATGCTATCCCATCTCCCCTCTTTGACTTCCTGATTTCTCTTAAAGAATGCCCCAACGCACAATGTTGATTAAGTGATTCAACTGAACCAAAATGTCTACATCCAAAATAAGATTCTCTTCTACTCTTGACTAAAACCTCAATATCTTTATTCATCCATTGTTCCTTAATCTTATCAGCTTTACCCTTCACTCTAATTGGAACAAAATGCCTCTGAACTCTCATCACACTCTTGATCACCTCCCACTTGTGAGGGGTAGTAAGAACTGCTGATGCTAGAGTCAGAGATAACACAGCATGGAGCTGGAGGAGCATTGTGGGCCAGGTGGCATCAGGAGGAGCTGGAAAGTTGGCATTTCGGGTCGGGACCCTTCTTCAGAAATGGGCGGGATGTGGAATGGAGCTCTGAAATAAATAGAGAGGAGGGGTGGGGCTGGGGAAGCTAGGTGGGATGATAAGTGAGTGCAGGTAGGCAGTGGTGAGGATTGGTCAGTGAGGTAGGAGGAGTGTATAGGTAGGAGAGAAGATAGACAGGTTGTGTCACCTCCTGACCCAAAACAGCAGCTTTCCTGCTCCTCAGTGCTGCCTGGCCTGCTGTGTTCCAGCTCCACCTTGTTATCCCACTTGTGAGAAATCCTCTTATCTCCGAACAGTCTACTTCAACTTTTGAAAGTTCTTTTCTCATACCGTTGAAATTTACCTTACACCAATTAAAAACTTTTGACTTTTATGGAAGGTTTAACCTTTTCCATAACCATTTTGAAACTAATAGAATTATGATCACTAGACCCAAAGTAATCCCCCATGTTGACTTCAGTCACCTGCCCTGCTTTATTGCTCAAAAGGTGGCCTAGTTTTGCTCGGGTAGAAGCATCTACATATTGATAAAGAAAATTTTCTTGAATATACATTTCAAATTTCTTCAGCGTACAAACCTCTAACACCGTGGTAAGCCCAGTCAACGTTTGGAAGAATAAGATGCCTCATATATCTGAGATATTCTGACATTTCTTTTCTCAATTTCCCTCTGACTACAGAGTGGTAGTACAAATCCATCAAGATGATCTTTCCTTCCTTATTTTTAATTTTACCTATATATTTTCACTGACGGTTTTTCAGCAGTAATATGTTCTTTACTCAAAATCTGCCCGTCCTTTCTTGCCTCCTTTCCTATCCTTCCAACATCTAAAACCCAGAACATTTGAGTTGCCAGTCCTGTCCATCTCACAGCCCAATTTTCTGCAATAGCTATGAGGTGCCAATTACACGTTCTTAAACATGCCCTGAGTCCAGTCTTACCTGTAAGGCCCCTTGCATTGAAATAAATGCAATACAGTTCTTCCAAGTAACTGCATACTCTGACTTTCTTGCCTTTCTTTTCTAATTGACTTGCTCTTTTTACATTCAGAGCATTCCCATCAATGTTTTTATTTACAACGCTACTTAGAATTTGTCCACTCCCTTTCTCTCGGGGTATAAAGTCTCCCTTACTGGAACCATCACCTCAAAAGCTGCAGCAACGGGGTCAAGGAGGAATAAACCCCATGATCAGAGTCACAAGAGAATTTATATTGTAATTTATATTTGCATAATTTCAATGCTGTGGCTGGGATGAATGCATGATTCGAGAACATGAAACACGGAGCTGCTGGAAAGATAGGCAGAGACTTAGGAGATGAGTACACATTCTAGGACATGAGGAAAAAAAATTAAGCCTTAAGAAGGGATGTGGTAAAGTGATACTTCCTTTTTAGTATGGTATGAGATTTGAAAGGAACACGTTCAGGATAGGACCATTTCCAACATGAGCCCACATGACAAACAAAGTTAAATCAAAAGGTCAACAGTTCAGAGGAAATGGGGTTTTAAAAAATGGATGTAGGTATCTTAGAAACAGTGTGCTCAAAGAGGGCATGAGGAAAGATGTAAGAAAAACTGAAGGCATACGTGGCTTCAGGGCTAGGGCAGGTACAGTCTAGGGAAAAGGTAAGGAAGCAGCAAAGCAGGAGGACTGGTTGTTCAGTTATTCAGATATATTATCACCTGACCTAAAACAGACTTTCAAGTGGAATGGCTAAGATTTAATAATTTAGTATCCCAATTAAAATCTCTAGAAATATCCAATATTTAAAAATCAGTACTTTATCCTTACTTATTGGAATTTTGCTGGTTTCCACCTTGTGCTTGCTCTTCAAGCTTCTTCAGTCCTGTAAGGAGTGCATCTTTTGTGCAGTGTTTATCCTATTCATAAAATAAAATCAAACCATCGCTGTAATACCAAGTTTATAGTCAAAACAAATAAACATGCTGCCATTTCATAAATCTTTGCAGTTACATACTTGTAAGTGAGTAATGAAGGAGAATCGCTGCCGTGGGAAGTGTTCACAAGCTTCCCACATACATGCCCCTGGATATACATCTTTCCCTCCATGCTCAGTTGCTGCGTGGTAATATACCTGAGATGGAGATTCAAACCACCTAAAATTTGAACGATAAATATGTTTTATGATCCATAAGTCAACTCCATTGATGATTATCTGTTCTTTACTGCTAGTTTTTCATTACTTGGTGAGCTGTGCATTCCACTATTTTCCAGAAACAGAGAAGGACCAACAGTCTTGTTTCCAAAAAAAAGTTACCTCCAACAATTTCTTCCCAAAACACGTCATAGTCAACATCTCATTCTGCATTTTCCAGTCTTGCTCATTTTTTTGCCTATTTGAAGTTAAAATTAGCATGCAATAGTTCTGAACAAAAAATTTCTTCCCTTCTTTAGTTAGAAGAAAAAGAATGACAATTTGTGAAAAAAGCTACAAAGACAAAGAATAACTTACAAACAAAATAAAGATCTGAATATATTCCCAAATACACAGGAGAAATGTACCTGTAAACTTAAGTATGCTTTCAGCTATGATCTAGGACCTGTGCCCATAATTAAGGTAATTACAGACAAGGATAAAGATGGATCAGAAATAAAGATTATGAATTGACAGAAGGTCGATTTTAGTAAGATTATATGGGATCTGAACAAAGTTGACTGGGAGCAGCTGCTTGCCAGAAGATCTGTATTAGTGTAGTGGGAGAAATTCAAAGAATGGGCCAACATGCTCCCATAAAGGTGAAGGGTGGGACCAGCAAATCCAAAGAAAGACGGATGATATGTACAGAATTAGATAAGGAAGTAAAAAAGGAAGCTATTTGGTACACACCAAAGGCTCAAATCCTCCTCAGGTATATACAAAAGAAATTAGGAGAGCTAAGAGAGGACATTGAGTACTTTATATCTGTGTTCACTGGAGAGAAGGGTGATGTAGCTATAGAAATAAGGGAGGATGACTGTGACATATTTGAATGAATCAGCACTGGGGGAAAAGGATGTACAAGCAGTTTTATTAAGCTTGTAAGTGGATAAATTCCCAGGCCCAGCTGAGATGTACTCCACGCTGTTGTGGGAAGGGAGGGACAATAGCGCAGGGGCTCTGGAATTAATTGTCAAATCCTCTCCTTTCACAGTAGGGGAGCCAGAGAACTGAAAAACAGATAATGTGGTGCCATTTTAAAGAGGGGTGGTCAGGATAAACCAGATGACTGCCGGTCAGTGAGTCTATTGGGGAAAAATAAAAATGAGGGACCTAATTAGTATCCATTTGGAGAAAGCAAGGATTATTTAAGGATGGTTAGAATGGCTTTATAAAGGGGGAGGTGATGTCTAACAAATTTGAACTTTTAGAGAAGCTGACTAGGTGAATACATGGGGAGTGTGCAGTTGAAGTAGCTTGCATGGACTTCAGAAAGGCTTTTGACAAGATTCCCAGTGGCAGACTGGTTAAGAAGCTAAGCCTGTGGTATCCAGGGCAATCTGGCCAAATTAGGTTATTGACAGGAAGCAGAGAATGATAGTCAAAGGGCATTTCTGTAACTGGAGTCTGCACCCAGTGGCCTGGTGTTGGGTCCCTTGATGCTTGTTGTGTACGTTACTGATGCAGGTATGAAATGTAGGAGGTACGATCAGTATGTTCACAGATGACATGAAAGTTGGTTGTAGAAGAGCAAGCAGAAAACCTTTAGATTATAGGACAATATAGATGGGCTAGTCAGATGGGATGAACAGTGGAAAATGGAATTTAATGCTGAAAAGTGGTGATACATTTTGGGAGGATTAAGAAGACAAGGATTATAGATTGAATGGGAGGATCCTAGGAAGTACACAGGATCAGAGGGACCTTAGTGTGCATATCCATGGATCCTTGAATGCAGCAGGACAGGTAGGAATGTAGTTAAGAAGGCATATGATAATTTAAAGCAAATTTGCAGAAGTACTGAACGCAAAAGCAAAGAGTTATGATGGAACACTTTTAGTTAGCAGTGTTTGCGGTTCTGGATGTCACAATATAGGAAGAATATCACTGCATTGTATAAAAAGGTGCAGAAGAGATTCACCCAGGATGTTGCCAGGGGCGCAGCAACCCAACTATGAAGAGGGACTAGGCAGGCTGAGGTTGTTTTCCAAAGAGTAAAGACGACTGAGGGGAATCAGATTGAGATCTACCAAGCTAATACAAGCATAAATGTAACAGTTTGGGAGAAATCTTTCCCTTAGAAAAGGGATCAATAACCAGGGGGTTCAGTTAAATAGTAAGGAACAAGACAGTTTGGGTATATTCAGTGGTGATGTGTGGTCAGTAAGTTCCAAAGTTCTTTGGTATAATTCAGCGCCTAAAAAGGGTAGTAGAGCAGGAACTCTCAATTTAAGAAATATTTATATGAACATTAGAAATACCAAAGCATACAAGGCTACAGGCCTAGTGCTGGAAAATGGGATACGTATAGATGGACACTATGAGCAAAACAGACAGTATATGAATCAAAGGACCGCTTTTCATGTCATTAAAAACTGAGATTCTAGGGCCTGAAGTTTCTTCTATACAGTCATAAAAATATTCCCACAGTTACCTGGAAGCTCAAGGGATGTATCTTTTGTCCCTTCTCTTTCTCATCGACATGCTCTCTCTCACTGGCATCATCTAAAAACAGTCAAGTTTCTGTCTATTTGTTGACATCCAACCATATCTCACCATCAATTCTAAACTCCCACAGTGATTTCCAAAAATCAAAGCTTCCTCCAATCAAACACTGGAAAGACAGAAGTTTCGGTGCTCAATCCAAAATCCATTCCCTAGCAAGAGACCTTCTCTCTCTCGTCACACCTTGAGGATGACCAAGACTTTGTTTCAAACCTTGGCTCCCCAGTTCTTCGGAACTTTCTGACCACACATCACCAAGATTACCAACTCTCAACTGTTACAGCACCCATCACTATCTGCTACTGAAATCCTCCTAGAGTTTACCTCTAGATTTGGATATTTTCTCATAGTCAGACTGTCATCATCCACATTCTGTAAAACAAAACACATCCAAAATCTGCTTCCCCTATCAAACGCTGAAATCTAAGTCCCATTTTCCTATCATCTGTGTTCACTGAATGGCGTTAGCTTCTGGTCCAGAAACATCAATTTTAAAACACTCATGCTTGCTTGCAAATCCATTGCAGAGGTCCTCCAGATTGCTGTAAATCTTCTCTATGCCTACACTCTTCTTGTATTCTGGCCTCTTCTACATTTCCAATTTTAATCGTTTCAACATTGTCAGTCATGCCTTCAACTTTAAAGGTGGGTCACCAGACCTGAAATGTTAACTTGGTTTTTCCCTTCACAAATGCCGCTCCACCTGCTGAGCTTATCCAGCAGAGATAATGGGAAAGATGCTGGAGAATCCTAGACAACTTCGTTTTAATGCCTTCAACTTACTTGCATCCTAGGCTCTGGAATTTCTTCATGCTTTTCCATTTCTCTTTACTATTTTAAGATGCTCCATAAAAGCTCCATCTTCCCAGTACTGTGGGAATCTGTCTCAACTTTTATTTCTACTCCTATCTAGCAAACTAGGCCATTTTATATTAATAGTAGGAACTGCCGATGCTGGAGAATCTGAGATAATACAGTGTGAAGCTAGATGAACGCAGCAAGCCAAGCAGCATCAGAGGAGCAGGAAAGTTTGACATTTCGGGTCAAGGCCCTTCTTCAGAAATGGGGGAGGAGAAGGGAATTCTGAAAATTTCTGAAAATTTTATTCCAGCTTCACACCATGTTATCTCAGGCCATTTTATATATTCAAATGCTGTCTTTAAAATAAGTATCTGTTGCTACGGTGTTTAAATTTTAAATTAATCCTTCCTAAAAAAAGAACATTTAGTTTTCAAAGAATTTAGCCTTAAACATAATACACTTATGACAATTATAATATAAAAAATCCAGTTGGATTATGATTAAAATTAGCAAACAAAATATGGTCAGCTTTGCCCAAAAATCTGATTCGTTTGGATTGGAGCATACAAGCAGAATTTGTGTTCTTCAAATTTACAAAATTTATGTGGTCCAACTTTATACTTACATTTTTTAAAGACACTAATATCAAAAGACAGACAGGCAGACTTGCCCCTTTCATAATAGCAGGACTTCCTGAAGCATGTTACAGCTAATTTAACAGTTTGAAGCTTTGTGTGTGTTAATACAGATTTACGATTATTTAACTCATTTCTCTTTATAACAAGGTGGATGTTTAACATTTTGAAGGACAACACTTTTGCTTGCTGCCATGAAAATAAACCTGCCAAGGAGGAGTAGGTCATTCAGCCCTTCAAACCTGCCCCACCTTTCAATATTATCCAGAACATCCTTCCTGAGATGTCACAGTGTGCAAATAGTACAAATGTCCTATCCAGACAAAACAGGATTCTATTCTTGAAAGCTGAGGCTCAGCTTTCCTTTGATTACATGTTGGGCAGTTCAAGCAAATGCTTTAGCGAAAGACAATTACACTACTTCACTGAAACATCCAAACTTCCAAATGTGACTGAACAGAAATATTAGTCACGTTAAGTCTTTGAATTATATTAGGAAAGATGAAACGGTTAAAACAAAATTGCTAAGTGTTCACGGCAACCTAACTAACTTGGAATACCAGCACACAGATTTCTTCCCAAATTGTTCAGAATGTAGGGAAAAGAAACAATCAATGACAAATCACCTCAGACCTAGAACTGCAACCTCAGGAGCAGACTATGAGGGACATAGTCTAGGACATGGGTGGCACAGTGGCTCAGCGGTTAGCACCTGAGCCTCACATCACTAGGGACCCGGGTTCAATTCCACTTTTGGGCAACTGTCTGTGCGGAGTTTGCACATTCTCCCCGTGTCTGCGTGGGTTTCCTCCGGGTGCTCCGGTTTCCTCCCACAGTCCAAAGATGTGCAGGCTAGGTGGATTGGCCAGGCTAAATTACCTGCAGTGTTCAGGGGAGTGTGTGGGTTATAGGGGGATGGGTCTGGGTGGGAATCTCCAAAGGGTGGTGTTGACTTGTTGGGCCGAAGGGCCTGTTGTTTCCACACTGTAGGGAATCTAATCTAATCCAATCCCACTTTGTGTCAAATTGAGTCACATAACAGGGAATGGATCAAAAAAGTGTTTCTTTAAATAGAATATATTAGGAAATCAATATAGCATGCCTGAGAAACCTTACCCAATACATACACAACTTTTGCAGATCCGTGACTTAATCAGCAAAAAAATGAATATTCACCTTCTGCATGCTTGCCACAGGCACATGAAATTCTGTCCAGGCTTTCTTGTCAGCTCACCATGTTGGTGCAACGATTGAACTTGATGTTGAAGAGAATGAGAATTGATCTGCTGGGTTGCCGATGGTGGTGCTGATGATACTGCTAAAGGAGCAGACTGCAGGAATATTCATCATAGGTAAGTCAATATAAATACTACTCAGGAATAATAACTTGGAAAAGTATTCATATTCTTGCACATTAACACTACTGAGATATGACGTAATGTTAGTTTCAATCGAGGTTGAATAAGACATTCCAATCTAAGATAACTAAATGTTTTTTGCACCCTGGAAACTTAATCATCAAGATTAAAATACAGCAATGGAGTTTGAAGGCCAGATTTTGCTGGAGCAAGGTACTTTGTGGTTTCACTTAACTTTGGTTTTAGAGTATGCTGTCTATAAAGTCACTGCAAATGCTCATAATAACATGAGTTGTTCAGATTCTGTTTCTTCTCCAACAAAATCTGGCCTATCACAGAATGCTGGATTAATTCATACTCTTGGTGAAAACCTGAAGCTCGCCCTAAAGACAAAAGTTAAAATATGGTGCTGCAGGCCATACAATACAGGCTACAGTGGTCATATTATAGCCACATAAATAATCAGTAAAGTAATTTAATATTTTTAAGAATTACAAGAAACACCACATCACTCCTGCTTGGTTACCACACATCAATGCACTGAAGGTTGTAGGAAGACTTAAACAGTCTAAGATGAAATTGAGTTCAGCAAGGTTAATTAAAATGCAGAAATATTAAACGTACTCATCAAGTTTAACCTTAAAATTACTGACCATTTCAAAATGTAAAAAACATTGACTTGCATCCTGAACCTTTTGGAGAACAGTGACAAATGTAGTCATAAAATATGAGTACTGCAACCACAAAATACATTAGTAAATTCCAATTTCATCTTCTGCATTCATTCAAATGATACAAAAACACAGTAAACCTCAACTGAGGGCAAATTTAAGAGCTATTCAATCAGTACTGGGACAAAACATATACTTCCCTTTTAAAAAATCTGTAGAGTTAATAGCTTTCAGCATTAATAATATTACAAACAGAAAAACAGAAAAAATAATCAAAAATCCTATTCCTCATGGCTAATCAATGATTCTCCTGACATTGTGGTTATAGGGCCGGAATCGTAGAATCATAGAAGTTCTACAGTGTGGAAAGAGGCCATTTGGCCCCTTGGGTCTGCATCGACACTCCGAACAGCATCTCACCCCAAATTCAAGTGCCACCCCTCCCCATCCTGCAAACCTGCATTTCCCATGGCTATTCCACCTAGCCTGCACTTCCCTGGACACTATGGAACAATTTAGCATAGCCAATCCACCATCTTTGGACTGTGGGAAGAAAGAGTACCTAGCAGAAACAGAGAGAATGTGTAAACTCCATACAGTCACCCAAAGCTGGAATCGAATGCCAATCCCTGGCGTTGTGAGGCAGCAAATACTAACAACTGCCACGATGCCATCCTGAACAAATTGAAAATGGATCTGATGGGTCACCACTGGTGGTGCTGTTAATATGCCTAAAGGACAAGATTACATGTATAAAGCACATTAGATGAGACTGGCTGAGAAAACAGTTTTTCAATACCAACTACACTAGACCTTATTCTAATTTTGAATAGCTTTCTTAAATTACCTCTTGACTTCCTAAACTCAAGGCAATCAAAGTTGCATTTATGCAACCTATCTGCATAGCTTTACTGTGGAAGTCTCACTATCTTTCTAGTGAATCTGCACTGGATCCCCTCTACGACCAACAAGCCCTTACTAAGGCAGTGTCCAGAAATGAATATAATACTCCCAGGAAGTCTGATCAAGGCATTACACAAGTGAACTGAAGCTTCTTCATTTTTGTATTCTAAAATTCTTAACAAAAGGAAGATTTAACCATTAACTGTTTGATTATTTTATTGCAATTCCTATGACCGGTGACAAGGAATTTCCTCGGTGGATAATTATACTCATTAGCAAGTGATTACCAACAGCAATCTGCATATTAACTTTATCTATCTGTGCAACAAAATCTTTTCTCTAAATCCCCAAGCTTTTGCTATTAGAACACAGAGCATAGAACAATACAGCGCAGGACAGGCTCTTCAGCCCTCGATGTTGCGCCGGCCTGTGAACCAATCTAAGCCCCTCTCCCTACACTATCCCATTAAAGAGATGATTATTAAAGAGAACATGCTGATTTCATTTCTTTTGATCCATCATACTAATATTGAACTTGACCAGTCAGCTTTTTTTTTACGTCTGCGTTTGTCTACATTCTGCAGTGCGTGTTGAAAAACGCAGCACATTACTGTATCCCCACCAACTAGAAAACACCCTTTATCTAAGTTATCAATATGCATGCATTCTCGCACAGATCCTGGAGAACACCACTTGTCACATCTTTTATATCTACTATGTGACATAGGTTGATAAGCTGGAAAATGGAAGCTACTTCTAATTCTGCTCTAATTTTTGGTAATAATCTTATCTTACTAAATGCCTTCTGGAAGTTCAAAGGGATACAGCTGCCATCCCTGCCCATGATGTGACTGATCTTAAGCATTCAATTAGTCAGACGTGATCTACTGTTCCGACATCAACATAGGTCAACATAGACTTGTTCAAGTGTTCAGTTCACTCTGTCCCTGATGATTTATTGCTGGAGTCTCTTGCCGAAAATTGACATTAAACAAGAGTGTTTTCATGAATTTGTGACAAAGCATCATTTTTCCTAGATGTTAGTTCAAAGCACAAGAGCTTCTGGAGTTTTTTAAAAAACCTAGAAAACACAGCAATAATATCTTAAAAGCTGCTGCAATTAAACTATGTTTGTGAAATCTGAAATTCTTAGAACAGTCAAAATTAAATTGCACTGAAAATACAAAGCAGCTAAATACAGAGTGGAAGTTAACAAAAATGGAAGAATATAATGTACACAAAGGAGGCTAGATTTTACAGGAAGCAATGAATCCAGAGATCTCTGTGCTACGGATTTCCAACTTCCTGACTCAGTTGGAATCTCATGTCAAGGGGTTCACCAAGCAACCAGTGAGGATGTTATCAAGCTGGATAAGCTGCCAATTACACAGAAATCTCTCTATGGACAAAAAAGCCAGGAAGTAAAACTGCACCATTCTTTCAGTTTTAATTAAGATTTTCTAGAAAACAAAATAAATGATCAGAACATACCCCAAGGAATTAAAGTAGATGTTGAAATATAAAATAAACTTCAAAACAATTTTTTTTTAAAAATGTGATTGTTTTTCAAAAAAACAAATGAGGTTGTCTATCAGAAATTACAAGTTGAGCATGTTGTTATGAAGTTACACCTCATTCAAGTACATATACAGCAACACAAAGAACACAAAGAGGCAACTTCTCAGCAACTAAATGATTTTCATAAAGTTAGTGAAGGAACTTGCACTGCACCAAATAGACATTACATATAATCATGGCAGCAAAGAATTTAGGTGAACATATGCAGACTCCAGATGTTGCTGTCAGTTTCAGAGATATGACCACAGCAAATTCCAACAGCTTCTATCGTCATTATTACCAGAAAATCTGGGATATTTCTTGCTGCAGAGTAGTGGAGGAAAGTACAATGAAAATGCCATGGTTTCTTGAATCTACTTATAATTTGTTTTGGGAAAAATGGTACTAAACCACAGAGTTTGGTGGTGTCAATTGTCTAAAAGACTCCCCAGGTAGGAAGCGATCTAACAAGCCGCAGTAGGAAACACACAAAACAATCTGCATGAATAATCATTTTGGAAGTGCTGACTGAAATAAATTGACACATGGCTCTTCAGACCTTGGATAACTTTCTAACAATTTCACTCAATCTGTCCCAATATCTCCTGTTGACTCTTGAACAAGCATTCACTTCACAGATTTTGAACATGAACAAGGTAATTAAATTTAGCACAGCAAAAGACAAGGGTTTGGAATAAGTTCTAATAGCAAAAATCATTATAAAAATAGAGCGAAATCAAGAACATGGAGTGGAAGGCAGTCATAACGTCATTTTCTGAACACCACAATCACCTTTTTACGCTTAAGTTATTTAACATGATACAAAAAAATCTGAATTTTTACCAGCATACATTATCACAAACAGTCCAGGTTCTTCTTAAATTGTACGGTAGACAACAATTTTCCACTTCTTTAGTAGACGGCAAATGTAACAAATTAACGTTAGTATAAAATCAAACTAAACTACACAAACACATCCGATCCTAAAGCAAGGCATCAGTATCAAATGGAAAATTTTAAACAAGGAGCTGTAGTCAATTCAAAAATACAAGTTTGTGCAAATTGCAAACAAAACAGAAATGATCTATAATATTTAATAACTTGCTTACCTGATTAACCATGCCCTGTGAAATAACAGACAAATGCTGATTTTGCTGTGTTACATTGTCCATTGCTATTTTGGCTATAGTACTGGAATCAGATCCCACTGGCACAGCCACCATTGTTGAACTGCAGCCAGCATTATTAGGATCACTGATGGTAACAATTCTTACTCCCACTTTATTTGGTATTCCTGATGTATTATCTTTGCAATCAGCTGGCCTTTTTAAAAGGTGACTCTCAGTTGTACCATTGGTTGGAGTCTGATATAGTTGAACTGAATGCACAGCTACAGGTCCAGGTTGGTGTGGAACTAGAGGGCAATGCACCTGGGGAGTATGAGGAAGCAAAGACTGCACAGAAACAGCTGAAGCCGAGCATTGATGAAATGGAGGCACCACTGAACAAATGCCAGTTGTCACAGGTCCATTGGATAATCCTGAGTTTGTATCACCAAATTGCTCCTCTGAGCTTGAAATGACTGTACAGATAGCACTAGAATTTCCCACAGAAATTTGTCCATTATGCACTTTGGTCGATTGACCACTTTTGGCAGTGTTTTGCTGATTACAGTCCATTTTGCGCCATTGCTCCTCTGCAGTGACATCACCATTTTCCACATGGTTGGAAGCTCTATGATTTGGAATGCTTTTGCTCAAGTGTGAACCATCTCCATCTCCTTTTTCAAAATCGCAGATCCCATTAATCATAGGCATTTTCAAAAGGTCTTTCTTAATTTCCGGTACTCCTGCATACTCTACATTCAGCTTCCCATTGGTTATATTTTCATGTACTCCTGTCAAAGATCCATTTGAAGCCATTGTGCACTGGATGGGCTCAGACTGAGCAATCCCTGAGTTATATGGAGGTAGATGCGAATTACCATGATTTTTTCCATTTACAAGTTTTGTTGCTTGCATTTTGCTTTCCTTTAACTCACCATTGGTAGCAGTACCTCCCTCTGAACAGGAAGGATTCTCCATAATTTCAATTTTACGTTCATGCAGATGTAAATCTGTTGTATCTTTTGCTTCTTCCTCCTTCTGGCAAATAATTTTGTCACCTGTGAACGCATTCCCAGATTCTGAGCTTTTTACCTGTCCACTCTGTGGTGTCAAGGTGGGTGCAGATGCTTGTACTTGGAGACCAACTCCTGCATGTGGCCCAGTGACAGCAATTCCTGCAGGTGCAATGATCTGTGCTCCGCTGCCATGACTCCCAGTTGCAGCAGTGAAGGTGGTATTTGGCACAACAGTAATAGTAACTTGGTTGCCGGTTGTTCCCTGGAGGAGAGCAGCAGTGTTACTGGCAGAGATCAACTGACCTGGTAAAATCTGCATATGAGGAATGGGCACTGTCTGCACAGATCCCTGTGAATGGATAGGACCTTGAACAAGCTGCACATTTTGGTGGCCAACAACTAATTGCTGACCTTGGGCTTGAACTCCAAAATTACTTGCCTGATTAGGAGTTACTTGGTAGACCACCTGAGGACTAGGAGCTCTGGTATTAGAAGGGAGTGGCATTTGAGGAGCAGGCAATATGAGTTTACCACCTGGAGTAGGAGGACCTCTTTTGGGAAGAAGTAATTGTTTTATTAAACTGGACTCCCCAGGGGGAGTTTGACTAACTGCAGTAGTGGTCTGCTGGGACTGAAGTTGCATTTGGAACTGCTTTTGAGGATGCTGTTGTTGCTGTTGCTGCCGTTTCACAGATAGCATCTTACTTACTGTTTGAGGCCCCTGTTGTTGAGGGGTGGGTGGTTGAGTAACTAAGCCCACTTGTACCTGGGTGTTGTTGACAGGTACGGACGGCGAGGACGAAGAGGTCACATTTGCCTTTCCAGCCAAATGAATAGCTTGGCTAGCTTGAATAGTAGCTGGATTTGTTAATAATATTTGATGAATGGCAGGGCCAAAATTCTGTCCCTGTTGAGCTGGCTGACTAACAATCACATGTACACTTTGCTGGGGTTGCTGTTGTATTATGGTAGACTGAACTTGTTGTGGTGGCATTCCTGCTGGTTTTGGTGCTATATTCTGGAAACTCATCCTAGGAGCTGGAGGGCTTTGAACACCAGCAATTGCAACTACTTGACCTGCTGAGACTTGAAAATTGGGCACGGCAGCACCAGATACAACAGTGGGACTTGGAGTAGAGGAATAGTGTTGAGGTGCCAACAGAACTGTGTCTTGCTGGTTGTGTGCTTTTGGCTGCTGGCGTGGCATTTGTACTGAGTGCGATACTGCACCTGATAACAGCTGTCCTTGGGAAACAGTGACACTGGGGGTTGGTGTACTTTGAACTTTGCCAACTGCTGCATGACTATGAGAGACAGTTTGCTGTAATACAGTAACTGTTGTTGCTGTAGAGGTATTCACCTGATTAGAAGATACTGCTGGTATGGACAGCTGGTGGCCAGGTAGCTGTTGTTCAAAGACCTGTGGATGGTGAAGCATTTGCTGAGAAGTTGTTATTTTAACTGATGATTGTGTTGTGGTGGCATGGTTTTGGATCACACTTCCGGTTGGTATGCTGGTTCCAGTTAATGAACATGTAACTGTAACTCCAGAATGAGTGCTAGATGTTGGAGACTGGACAACTGTACACTTGACTGCATCACTTGTAATTGGAGTTCGGCTTTGTACAAGGGTCATTGCGGTATTTTGGTTTGGTTGTGCCAGACCAGTTTGATCTTGTGATGACTTGGTAACATTGTGAGCGGGAATACTTTGTTGAAATGTGTAGATCATTTGAGATCCTGGCTGACTAGCAGAAAGGTCTCCTGGAGGCATCCTCTGAAAGTGATTTACCGTTGCCTGTGCTGAAATACAGAAATAAAATTTCAACAGATAGCTATCCATTCATAAAGCAATTTACTGCATTCAAGAATTACAATTTCCTCATTCCCGGTGTATATTAAACATGCAGAATCAGGGAATAGAAATTCACTCAGACAAGTTGCCGACACTTTGAAGTTACATGTCACGCAACTTTCACCATTCACCATCCCACTCATTAACTAGTCCCTAAATAACTACGCAACAGCACACACTAACTATTAGACATGACTGTAGATTTATTTATCAGCACTTTCAATAAAGGTGTAGTGATGCTGAAATTAGACAACTATATTAAAAAGAATTCCTGATGCCATAAAGTATTATCTTGTCAACATCTGAGGATAGCTGCCAAATTAAACATTATTTTTTTTTCTTGAACATGGAATCTCTATGTTATCAATGGATTTTCTTAAAAGCAGCTCCACTCAGCAATAAATACACACTACTTTCCACTCACACCCCAACACAGTCCACACCCAATCCCCTAAGGATTCACTGTATTGACAAGAGTGTTTGAACCTTTGGAACAACACATCGGTCAAAAAGAAACTTTAAAGATTTGCTGCAATGAATCCTGTACAGGGCAACAGAACCACAGAAATTAGCTTGTTCCATTAAGACAATCTGCAGAGAGTTTGTAGACTTAATGCATGAACAGACTGATGTAAAATGTTTCTAGTAAGTGGGCATACAAAGAACATGTTCAGAATTTTGTACTATAATTAACATCTTCTGGATGTTCCAATGAAGGTGGCTGCTGTGGTTGACTTGTTCCAGGCATTCATCCTCAAGCAGAATCTATGGCTCCAGAGTCCAGGCACTGACACACTCTAAAACTGTCCAAGGATTTTAGGTGGTGAAAGCATTTTTCACCTGAAACACAACCCAGGCAACCAGTTTATTTTGAAAGGCAGATATTATTGGCTAAAGATAAGTGTGGAGCTGGAGGAACACAGTACGCCTGGCAACGAAGGAACAGGAAAGTTAATGTGTCAGACCCTTCATCAGAAATGGGGAGGGGGAGGGGGAGAGAAGCTCAGAAATAGAGACAGGAGGGGTGGGGCTGGTGATAGCTAAGTGCATGCAGGCAGTGGTCAAGATTGGTCACAGGTAGGTCCTTTATTCATTCATGGGATGAGGGTGTCGCTGGCTAGGCAGCATTTATTGCCCAAAGGGCAGTTTAAGAGTCAACCATATTTGCTGTGGTAACAATGTGGAGCTGGATGAACACAGCAGGCCACGCAGCATCTTAGGAGCACGCATTCAGCTCCACACTTTGTTATCTCGGATTCTCCAGCATCTGCAGTTCCCATTATCTCTGATCACATTGCTGTGGGCCTGGAATCACATGTAGGCTAGACCAGATAAGGATGGCAGTTTCCTTCCCTAAAAGGCAACTGGATGGGTTTTTCCAACAATTGACAACGGATTCACAGTCATAATTAGATTCTTAATTCCAGATATTTACTGAATTCAAATTCCATTGTCTGCCATGGTGGGATTCGAACCTGGGTCTCCAGGACGTTATTTGGGTCTCTGGAATTACAGTCCAGTGATAATACCATTAGGCCATTGCCTCCCCATAGGTGGGAGAGAAAATGGACAAGTTGTGTCAGGTCACAGAGGTGGAGAGATTTTGAAACTGGTAAAATCCAAGTTGCGGCCATTGGGTTTGTAGGCGTCTGAGATGGAATAGGAGGTGCTGGTCCTCCAGTTTGCGGGTGGTGTCATTGTGGCACTGACAGAGGCCCAGGAAAAGTGTGTTGTCTATCCCTCATAACAGTTCACTAAAGGGAACTTCAAAGGAAATAAATTGAGAAAATGATGTCTGGAAAATCTGCAGATGGCTCAAAGCTTTGTCACATAGAAAGAAAATCCATTCCACAGGTCTAACATGAATTTGATCGCAAGGGAATACTCAGCTTCTCAAGAATTCTAATTTTTTTCCTGTTTACATGATAGGTCTGCTCTAAATACTAAAATGCCCAGCCTTAAGAAGGCATTTTCAAAAAGGCAGCCATGTTTCCCATCTCTGTTCACAATCCAGTGAAGATCCCTTGGAAATTCACACATTAATGTCAGGCAAGAATCATGCTTGGATGTGATATTATACGCAGTATAAAAGCCTGTTAAAATTCATACATGGAGCCCAGAAATTTGGGTGACATACCAGAGGATGGCTTCCAGTTGTGAATCCATCATCTTGTCTCATGATTTTCACATTAAAGGAGAGAATTGAAAGAAAAATAATCTATTTTCTCATGCCAGGTTAGTTCTACCATTCTGGGAACAAGTCTGATTGTTGTACTCCACCATGGCAATAATGCCTTTCCTGTGATAGGGACACCAGAACTGCAATCTAACTAAGTTCCTACACAATAAAAACAAAACCACAGTACTCCAGTACTCAAGAGATAACACGGTGTGAAGCTGGATGAACACAGCAGGCCAAGCAGCATCATCTAGCTTCACACTGTGTTATCTCAGGTTCTCCAGCATCAGCAGTTCCTGCTACTCCTGCACTCAAATCCTCCTGCAATAACAACTACTGTTCCGTCATCCTTCTTAATGGCATGCTGGAACAGCCTGTCAGCCTTCAGGATCTTATTGACAAGGACAACTCAGTCCTATTGCATATCTACACTCTCTAACCTCTCACCACTTAAGAAATACTTTGTACATTTTTTTTCTTCCAATCAAAGTGGATAACCTCACATTTTCCGACATTATATCACTTCTATAATCCTCTTGACAATCACCAGACCTGTCAAAATCCACTTAAGAACGATCTTCCTTATCAAATATTCTTGCTTGGCTTTACATCATCTGCAATCTTGAAATATTACATTTGGTCCCACATCCAAATCATTAATGAATATTGTCAACAGCTGGGGCCCAAGTATTGATTTGCGCAATATCCGACTAGTTATGACCTACCTACATGATAAGACCCATTTTTTTCCTATTCTGTTTTCTGTCTGCTAACCAATCCTGAGTACACCTCCTTCTCTACCATGTGCATTAATTTTGGTAACGAACTTCCTATACGGAACCAGATCAAAAAAATCCTAAGAAAATGCAAGTATATTATATCCATTCACTCTCCATCAATTTTGTTAAGTCACATCCTCAATAAACACCAACAAGTTGTTGAACACTATTTTCCATTTACAAATCCAAGCAAAGCCAGTCAGATCATTTTTATCCAAATATCCATTTACCATATCCTTTTTGAGAAATTCTAGCATTTTCTAGAATGTCTTATGGTCTTACGGCCTTATTTTCTTTGTTACTTATGTACAGTTGACAAATCTATAGTTCCCTTTCTTCGGCCCCTGACTCCTTTCTTACATAGTGGGGTAATATTTACAAGCTTCCAGTCTTCAAGAATCATCCTAGAATTGATGAGATTTTGAATGATGATTATCAATGCATTAACCATCTCTAAGACATACTTCAACAGTCTACATTGTAGACTATCAGATCCTGGGTAAGTATCAACTTGCAGCCCCATTAACTTCTCCAGTACATTTTTCTTAGCACGATGGATTTCCTTCAGCTCATTATTCTCCTTAGTCACTTGCAACTCTAACTCTGGGAGATTTCTTGCATCTTTCTCAGTGAAAACATACACAAAGTGGTTGTTTAGTTTCCCTGCTATTTCTCTATTCTCCATTATAAATCCTCCTGACTGTTTTTAAGGGACCCACACCTGCCTTAGCCAAATATCTTCAAGTGTACCTATAAGAGCATTAACGGTCCCTTTTTAGATTTTTTGCTGGATTGTATTGGCATTTAATTCTTCCTTTCCTATCAGTCTCTTGGCTCTTTGTTGTATTCTATAATCTTCCCAACCCTCAGACTTATTACTATTTTTAGCTGCTCTGCAAGTTTTTTCTTCACAATCTTATATAGTCTTTCAACATCCTTTATTAATCCTGGTTGACTGACCTTTTAAGAAATTTTGTAACTTGACAGAATATATAGTTGCTACAAGTCAGGTAATAGTACTTTAAAGACCAGCCATTGTGAGCGTACAATCATGCCTTTTAACGTATCTTCCAAATCCACCTCTGCCAACTTGCTTTCGTAATTTCCCTTATTCAAATTTAACACCCTTGTTTCGTACTGAACCAGCTCATTTTCAAACAATGTAAAATTGTACCATATTGTGGACATTCATCCGAAAAGGTGCTTTTATGAGATTATTAATTAGACTTTTCTCTTTACATAATACTAGATCCAAGATAGCATGGTCCTCTAATCAGTTCTTCAAAATGCTGCGATAGAACACCATTCCATTGACACCCTGGAAACTCATCTTCCAGTCTAGATTGCAGACACTCATGATTACCACGCTGCACAGGCTACAAGCTTCTCTCAAATCCCAAATTATCCCAGGCTCCATACTACCATAACAAAACAAGAATTTGCTTGAAAAGCTCAGCAGGTCTCACAACATCTGTGGAGGGGGAAAAAAAAAAATCAGTGTTAACGTTTTAGGTCTCCATATTACCACTATCATTTGATGGAAATAACGAATGCTGCCCCTTGCTGCTTCTTAGCTCCAACCAAACAGATTTCACATTTTTCTTCCATTTGAGATCCTCCTTTATTAATGTACTGATCTCATCTCATCTCATTACCAGCACAATTTCACCTCCTCTTCCTTTTCATTTGTCCTTCCTAAACATCAAATATCTTTGAATATTTGGTTTCCAGTCCTGGTCACCATGCAGTGACATTTCTGTCACGGTAGTCATTTCAAAGCCACTTACCTCTATTCGTACCTTTAAATCACTGACCTTATTACAGGTGGTGTGTACATTCGGGTAGAGAGTGTCCTTAATTTAATCTTTTTAACATCATTTCTCCTTTAGGCACTCGATGTCTAGTTTAGTTCCTCCTGTCTTTTTGTTTCTCTCGCAGCTTTCCTACTTTTTGTTGCAGCTTAACTCCCTTCCAATCCGAGTTGCCCCTCAGGTTCCCATCCCCTTGACAATCTAGTTTAAACCAACGCCAACAGGGCCAGTAAATTCCCCTGCGACGGTATCAGTCCCAGTCCTGCTGAAACATAACCCCAGCTTGTGTAGGTCTAATTTGCTCTAATTTGCCTTGTACGATAAACCTGGTTTTGTTAGACTACTGGGTAGTCATTCATGCCCTCTCTGCATGTATATTTCTAATTTGCAGTGCACCAGGGGCTGTGTTCCAAAAGCTTAGCGATTTCAAATAAACCTGCTGGACTATAACCTGGTGTTGTGCAGTGTGGCCACCTTTCTTTGTATGCAGTCATCTGCAGTGCAGGTAGAACACAGTAACTCCAGCTGTTGATCAAGTTCCAAAACCCAGAGCTCAAGATTATGTCACCAGTCATATTTCCTCCAGATTATTTCATCTGCGTCACATGCACGTCCAATGACAGGGCATACTACAGGATGTGCATTCCACTTGTGCACGCTGACCTGTCATCCCAGATTCATAGAAACGAGAAGCAGGAGTAGGCCATTCAACCCCTCAAGTCTGCTCCAATTTTTAATATGATTGCAGCTGATTTTCAATCTCAATGTCATATTCTAGTTTTCTCCGGCTACCTCTTGATGCCTTTAAAGCCTAAAAAAAAGTTTATTGAATGTATTCAGTGGCTTGACATCCGTGGGCTTCAGGGATAAGAGAACTTCACAGGTTCCCTGCCCTCAGTGAACAAATGTTTCGCCATCTCAGTCCTAAATGGTCAACTCTGTATCCTGAATTAGCATCCCCTTGTTCAAGGATCCCCAACAAGGGAAAACATCCTCTCTTCATCGTGTCTACCTAACATCAATTGCTAGATTAAAACAGCTTCCCTCTCATCTTTCTAGAGAATGTAGGCCGAGTAAAACCATTCTCTCCTCAAAAGGACAGTCTTGCCATCCCTAGTATCAACCCAGCGAAGCTTTGCTGCACTGCCTCTATTGCATGTACATCAGCGGGGAGGTGATGGCCTAGTGGTATTATTGCTGGACTGTTAATCCAGAAACCAAATAATGTTCTGGGGACCGGAGTTCAAATCCCGCCATGGCAGATGGTGGAATTTGATTTCAATAAATATGGAATTAAGAGTCTAATGATAACCATAAATCCATTCCCAATTGTTGGAAAAAAACCATCTGGTTCATTAATGTCCTTTAGGGAAGGAAACTGTCATCCTTACATGGGATGGTCTACATGTGACTCCAGATCCACAGCAATGTGATAGACTCTGAACTGTCCTCTAGGCAATTAGGGATGGGTAATAAATGCGTAGCCAGTGATGCCCTCATCCTGTGAATGAACAAAAGTTAAAAAAACCCTCTCTTAGGTAGGGAGACTAAATCTGCACACAATGCTCCAGGTGTGGTCTCACCAAGACCCTGCATAACTGCAGTAAGACATCCTTCCTTCTGAACTCCAATCCTCTTGAAATGAAAGCCAATATACTATTTACCTTCCTAATTATTTGCTGCACCTACCTGCTTAGTTTCTTTCACTGATGTACAAGGACACCCAGGCCTCTTTATACACTTGCGAATATACCGCCATTAAATAACAAATAATACTCTTCCTTCCTGTTTTTCACATTGAAGTAATTTCACATTTAGCAACGCTGTATTGCCTCTATGTTTGTCCACTCATTCAACTTTTCTACAACACCTTGAAGGCTCCTTGCATCCTGCTCACAACTCAGAATTTCACATAGTCTTGTGTCATCTCCAAGCTGGGAAATGTTGTAGCTGGCTCCCTCATTGAGCCTATTTACATATACCGTGAATAATAGGTGCCCAAGCATTGATCCTTGTGTCCCACAAGACACTGCTTGCCACTTAGGAAGTGACTCATTTACTTACGCTCTGTTCCCTGTCTGTCAACTAATTCTCAATCCACACCAAAGTATTGCACCCCACGCCACCCCCCTCATCTCATGCGCCTTAACTTTGCCTCACGTTTTGAGGGATCTTACCCGAAGCCTGATGAAAATCCAAATGCACCATGTCTACAGGCTGTCCATTATCAATATTAACATATCTACATTCAATATAATCATAATAAGTACAAACTTGCTTTAAAAGCTTACTGTCACCTTGGACTCTGCTGCCAGTCACAAAGTCCTCACCTTGCCCATTCCTCTTCAGTGATGAGACCCAATGAGATTGCCTCTCATATTCCCCTAGAGGATATTGCCATCACACAAGAAACCAGTGCAGTGACTCCCTTCAAGGCAAGTACATCTTTCTTGGATAAGATGACCAAAAAAGAGAACATAGTCCCATAGGTGAGAGATATCCAAGGCTTCCCTCCTTTTGTATTGAAAAGCAGAATTCAATGTATTAAATTCCAATCCAATGGACCTATCTTTAAATCTAAGGAATTCTGAAAGATCAAAATCAATGCTCCAACTCTCTTTGCACTGGAGAGTCTGCAGACATGTTTAATCCCTTGGTCATCAGATGCAGAGGATTCACCAACTCTTAATTCCATAATTTCTCTGGCATTATTTATTTATTCAAAAATTCCTGCAGGAATGCCCAAGTGTGGGAATTTTCTGATTGATCTGATGTGTTAACACATTTTGATTTATTAATAAACAACTTACCTGCAGGAGGTGTATTCCGTGTTATCTCTGCCATAACGGAGGGAACTGCTGGTGATTGCTGGTAGTGTGACTGCATGGGAAGTGGTGTTGCCCTTCTTTGGATACCTACTATGTGTATTTGTGCTTGCCCGCTATTATTGGGATCTTCAATTCGTCTTACTGTATAGGTTGGAAACAGAGTCCTTGCAAACAAAAAATAAAGAAAATGTCAAGTTTTGTAAGCAACCAATTAAGTATTTTAGCTGAAAGCTATTCAGGTTGAACAATGCAACTGTTGCTTTACAAATTCAGAATTGACTATTTTGGGACACACTCAGGTTTCTTCCAAATTCATAGTTTTTTTTTAAAAACAGAGTAGTACTAATACCTAATTCAGACAAATACAGCCAGGGGCAGGCAGGAGTTTAGACATAAGCTCAACAGTGACAAGCAGGGGCCACGTTTCACCACAGGAAAAGTAGAAATATTAGAGATTGTCTTCCTAATGCTGTTAAGATCTTGTTAGAATTGGGTCTCACAAAAACCAAGTCAGAGGATCAAGTGAAAAATTACAAGTTTTAAAAAAGATGTTGTTAATATTCTTAGGATGAGTGTCATGAACGTGAACATTTTGCTGCCCTTCACGAGTTATTTAAAGTCTTCATTCACATCATTTCCACTCCACCAAAAACAAAATCAGTCCTTCTTAAATAGGTCAATGGTGGTAGTGAGGATGGGGTTGCTTGACGAGAAATAGATTTTTCTTTCTTGAATTAATTCAACTTACCTCAGGCATTTGTTAAATCCTGTTGATGTTAGAATTCCACCCCTAGCTAATTTACTGCACACAGAAAGATATTCAGAGTATAGATCAAGTCGTGAAATTGAGCCTTCCAAGGATGTCTCAAAATGTGCGTTTAACCTGAATGAACAAGACACCAAACTTCAGAAAAGGAAATTTATAAAGTTGAATTATCAAAGTACTTTTTTCTGCAAGTGAACAGAATTCTTAAAAACAGAATTCCAATGATAAGTACTTCAACTTGCGTGATTTCATTAGTATAGAACCCCATTTTACCAGAGTTTCATGGTAAAAGAAACCACTTCATTTCTGCTCCATAACTTTGGGAAAGTTTCAAAAAAAAACATGATCAATTAAATTTTATAGCTATTTTCTAAACTCCATTCAAGAAACCAGAAAACATGATTTCAGTGTAAGTAGGCTACAAAATTCACTGCTGGAAGTTAGTATGTCAAGAACACAAGAACCAGGGACACGTGTAGGCCAGCGAGCCCTGTGAGCCCACCTCGCCATTCAATAATATCATGGCTGATCTTTTTGTGGCTTCAGTTCTACTTACCCACCCTCTCACTATAGCCCTTAATTCTTTTACTGTTCAAAAAATCCTGGCTTCAAAAAAACATTCAATGCAGAAGCCTCAACTACTTCACTGGGAAGGGAATTCCACAGATTCACGATCCTAAATCTGCTCTCCCTAATTTTGAGCCAAGCCGTCTTGTTCTAATTTCACCCACCAGTGGGAACATCTTCCTCTACTTCTATCTTATCTATTCCCTTTACAATTTTATGTTTGTGTAAGATCCCCCCCATTCCTCTAAATTCCAATGAATAGGGGAGGAACGGTTGCTGGATGTTCCAGGGTTTAGAGCATTTAAAAAGAATAGGGAGGGGGGAAAGCACTACTAATCAGAGAGGGTATCACAGCTACAGAAGCTTCCATTGTCGAGGAAGATCTGCCGACCGAGTCAGTATGGGTGGAAATTAGGAACAGCAAGGGAGTAGTCACCTCATTAGGGGTTTACTACAGGCCCCCCAATAGCAGCAGGGAGACTGAAGAAAGCATAGGTCGGCAGATTTTGGAGAAGTGTGGACGTAGTAGGGTTGTTGTAATGGCTGACTTTAACTTTCCCAATATTGATTGGAACCTCCTTCGAGCAGAAGATTTGAATGGAGCTGTTTTTGTAAGGTGTGTTCAGGAGGGTTTCCTAACTCAGTACGTTGACAGGTCAACGAGGGGAGAGGCCATTCTAGACTTGGTGCTCGGAGACGAGCCTGGGCAGGTATCAGATCTTGTGGTGGGAGAGCATTTTGGTGACAGTGACCATAACTGCCTCACATTCTACATAGCTATGGAGAAGGAGATGATTAGGCAAAATGGGAGGATACTTAATTGGGGAAGAGGAAACTGATGCGATTAGACATGAGTTAGGAAGCATGGACCGGGAGCAATTGTTCCATGGTAAAGGCACTATAGACATGTGGAGACTGTTTAAGGAACAGTTGTTGCGAGTGATGAATAAATATGTCCCTCTGAGACAGGCAAGAAGGGGTATGATAAAGGAACTTTGGATGACGAGAGTGGTGGAGCTTCTTGTGAAAAGGAAGAAGGTAGCTTACATAAAGGCGGAGGATGCTAGGGTCAAGCTCAGCTCTAGACGATTACAGGCAGGCGAGGAAGGAGCTCAAAAATGGTCTGAGGAGAGCCAGGAGGGGGCACAGAACGGATTAGGGAGAACACAAAGGCATTTTACACTTATGTGAGGAATAAGAGAATGGTCAAAGAAAGAGTAGGGCCGATCAGGGATAGCATAGGGAACTTGTGTGTGGAGTCTGAGGAGGTAGGGGAAGCCCTAAATGAGTTTTTTGCTTCTGTCTTTACGAAAGAAACGAACTTTGTAGTGAATGAAACCTTTGAAGAGCAGGTGTGCATGCTGGAATGGATAGAGATAGACGAAGCTGATGTGCTGAAAATTTTGTCAAACATTAAGATTGACAAGTCGCCAGGCCTGGACCAGATTTGTCCTCGGCTGCTTTGGGAAGCGAGAAATGCAATTGCTTCGCCACTTGCGAAGATCTTTGCATCCTCGCTCTCCACTGGAGTCGTAGCTGAGGACTGGAGAGAGGCAAATGTAATTCCTCTCTTCAAGAAAGGAAATAGGGAAATCCCCGGCAATTACAGACCAGTAAGTCTCACGTCTGTCGTCTGCAAGGTCGTAGAAAGGATTCTGAGGGATAGGATTTATGACCATCTGGAAGAGCATGGCTTGATTAAATGCAGTCAACACGGCTTTGAGGGGGGTAGGTCATGCCTCACAAACCTTATCGAGTTCTTTGAGGATGTGACTAGAAAAGTTGATGAAGGTCGAGCTGTGGATGTGGTGTATATGGACTTCAGCAAGGCATTTGATAAGGTTCCCCATGGTCGGCGCATTCAGAAGGTCAGGAGGAATGGGATACAGGGGAACTTAGCTGTCTGGATACAGAATTGGCTGGCCAACAGAAGACAGCGAGTGGTAGATGGAAAATATTCTGCCTGGAAGTCAGTGGTGAGTGGGGTTCCACAGGGCTCTGTCCTGGGGCCTCTACTGTTTGTAATTTTTATTAATGACTTGGATGAGGGGATTGAAGGATGGGTCAGCAAGTTTGCAGACGACACAAAGGTTGGAGGTGTCGTTGACAGTGTAGAGGGCTGTTGTAGGCTGCAGCAGGACATTGACAGGATGCAGAGATGGGCTGAGAGGTGGCAGATGGCGTTCAACCTGGATAAATGCAAGGTGATGCATTTTGGAAGGTCGAATTTGAAAGCTGAGTACAGGATTAAGGATAGGATTCTTGACAGTGTGGAGGAACAGAGGGATCTTGGTGTGCAGATACATAGATCCCTTAAAATGGCCACCCAAGTGGACAGGGTTGTTAAGAAAGCATATGGTGTTTTGGCTTTCATTGAGTTTAAGAGTCATGAGATCTTGTTGCAGCTCTATAAAACTTTGGTTAGACCGCACTTGGAATACTGCAGCCAGTTCTGGTCGCCCTATTATAGGAAAGATGTGGATGCTTTGGAGAGGGTTCAGAGGAGGTTTACCAGGATGCTGCCTGGACTGGAGGGCTTGCTTATCTTATGAAGAGAGGTTGACTGAGCTCGGGCTTTTTTCATTGGAGAAGAGGAGGAGGAGAGGGGACCTAAATGAGGTATACAGGATAATGAGAGGCATAGATAGAGTTGATAGCCAGAGACTATTTCCCAGGGCAGAAATGGCTCACACGAGGGGTCATAGTTTTAAGCTGGTTGGAGGAAAGTATAGAGGGGATGTCAGAGGCAGGTTCTTTACACAGAGAGTTGTGAGCGCATGGAATGCGTTGCCAGCAGCAGTTGTGGAAGAAAGGTCATTGGGGACATTTAAGAGACTGCTGGACATGCATATGGTCACAGAAATTTGAGGGGGCATACATAAGGATCAATGGTCAGCACAACATTGTGGGCTGAAGGGCCTGTTCTGTGCTGTACTGTTCTATGTTCTATAATCTGGATCTCCTCAGTCCCGCTTCATATGCCAACCTTCTCAACTCCAGGATCAACCTAGCGAATCTCTTCTGCACCCCCTTCAGTGCCAGTACATCCTTTCTCAAGTAAGGAGACCAAAACTGCACACAATACTCTAGGTGTGGCCTCACCTGCACCATATACAGCTGGAACATAACTTCTCTGCTTTTAAACTCAATCCCTCCAGCAATGAGGGGCAAAATTCTACCCGCTTTCTTAATTAACTGTTACACCTGCAAACCAACCTTCTGCGATTCATGCACAACGATATCCACGTACCGCTCACCATGCTGCAATATTTCACTGTTCAAATTATCGTCCTGTTTACTGTTATTCCAACCAAAATGGATGACTTCACATTTATCAACACTGTACTCCATCTGCCAGACCTTTGTACACTCACTTAGACTATCTATATCTCTCTGCAAACTTTCCTCTGCACTTTGCTTTACCACTCACCTTAATGTAATTCGCAAACTTGGACACACTACACGTGGTCCCCAACTCCAAATCATCGAAGTCATTATCTAACTTGGAAACAACTGCAGTCCCAACACTGATCACTGGGGCACACCACTAGTCACTAACTGCCAATCAGAAAAGCACTCATTTATCCCCACTCTGCTTCCTATTAGTTAAACAATCGTCTACCCATGCCAACACACTGCCTGTAATGCCATGCTCCTGTATCTTATGCAGCAGCCTTTTGTGTGGCACCTTGTCGAATGTCGTTTAGGAATCTCGATACACCACATCTACTGGGTCACCATTGTTCACCATGCTCGTAATGTCTTCACAGAATTCCAGTAAATTAGTTAAACATGACCTGACCCTCACGAACCCTGGTTCAATCTGCCCAATGGGACAATTTCTATCAATATGTTTTGCTATTTTTTCCTTGATGACAGATTCAAGCATTTTCCCCACTACAGAGATTAAACTAACTGGCTTATCATTCCCCATCTTTTGCCTAACTTTTTTTTTTAAAAATAGTGGCGTCACATTAGCTATTTTCCAATCTGCTGAAACTGCCCCAGAGTCCATTGAATTTTGGAATATTATCACGAGCGCATTTGCTTTTTCTCCTGCCATCTCTTTTAGTACTCTGGGATGCATTCCATCAAGACCAAGAGATTTGCCGACCTTTAGCTTGCCCAACACCACCTCTTTGGGATAATGGTTGTCTTTAGGTCCTCACCTACCTTCGTCTCCTAGTCATCAATTACTGGCATGTTATTTGTGTCCTCACTATGAAGACCGACACAAAATACCTGCTCAGTGCCTCAGCTATTTCCTCATTTCCCATTACTGAATCCCTTTCTTATTATCTAAAGGAGGAACGTTTACCTTAACCACTGTTTTTCATTTTATATGGTTGTGGAAACTTTTGCCATCTGTCTATATTCTGAGCTAGTTTACTCTCAATCTATCTTACTTTTCTCTATAGCATTTTTTGTGGCTTTCTGTTGATCTTTAAAGTTTTCCCAATCATCAGTTTCCAACCAGTCTTTGCAATTTTGAATGCCTTATTTTTCAATTTGACAGCCTCCCTTATTTCCTCAGACATTCATGGCTGATTACCCTTTTTTTTCCCCCCAGTGCTTACTTTTCACTGCTTTATACTTTTGCTGAGAACTTCGAAAAGTTGCTTTCAAAGTCCTCATCCTATTCTGAGCTCCTTTTTTTTAAGCATAGGATCCTGGTATTGGGTTTTATCTTCTTACTTTCCATCTGTATTCAAAATTCAACCATACTGTGATTGCTCCTTCCAAGAGGATCCCTAATTGTGAGACCATTAATTATTCCTGTCTCATTACACAGGACCAGATCTAGGATAGTTTGCTCCCTCATCGGTTCCATTCCGTACTGTTCAAGGCAAACTAATTACAGATACATTCAATGAAGTCCTCTTCAAGGCTGCCTTGACCAGTCTGGTTCAACCAATTGCCATGTAGATTAACATACCCCAAGATAACTACTCTACCATTTGTACAGGCACAAATTATTTCTTTGTTTCTTGTCCACCCCAACGTGATGTTATTATTTGATGGCCTTTAGATTATGTCTATCTGACATTTTCTTCTCAGAATTTCTAATTTCCATTCAAATGGATTCAATCTTATTCACCATAGAACCTACATCATCTCTCACTACCATTCTGATGTCATCCTTACATTTTAGAGCTACACCACCTCTCTTACCTTCCTGTCTGTCCTTCGGAATCGTTTGATACTTCTGAATGTTTAGTTGTTGGTCGTGACCATCCTACAACCACGTCTCTATAACGGCTACTGAATCATACTCATTGGTGGTGATGATTTGTGCCATTAACTCATCTACCTCGTTTCGAACGCTATGAGCATTCGGGTGAAGTGTCTTTATGCCAGTTTTTGATACCTTCTTTCTGAATTCTAACATCTCCATTAACATATTTCATCATGTTTTATCCTCTTCTTGAGAAGATTTTCTTAAACACTATTTGCTGTTAAGGACTATGAAAAGTTATGTCGCATTACAGATATGGACAATAGGAGATGATGGCCTAGTGTTAATATCATGAGACTATTAAACCAGAGATCCTGATAAAATTCTGGGACTTGGGTTCAAATCCTGCCACAGCAAATGGTGAAATGTGAATTCAAATTTAAATATCTGGATTTAGGATTCTAATGGTGACCATGAAACCCAGCTGGTTCACTCATGCCCTTTAGGGAAGGAATCCTTACCTGGTCTGGCCCATGTGATTCCAGATGCACAGCAAAGTGTCATAGAGCAATACAGCATAGAACAGGCTGTTTGACTCAAACTGGTCCATGCTGACCATGGTGCCCACTCAGCTAATTCCAATTACCTGCATTTGGTCCATACCCCTCTAAACCCTTCCCATCCATGAAACTAGTCAAATGTTTTTTTAAATATTGCTATTGTACCTGCCTCAACCACTTTCTCTGGCAGCCCATTCCACGTATGCACCACTCTCTGCATGGAGAAGTTGCCCCTCAGGTTGTTCTTAAAGTCTTTTCCTTCTTACCTTAAACCTATGCTCTCTAGTTTTCAATTCCCCATCCCTGAGAAAAAGGCTACTTGCATTCATCCTATCTACGCCCCTTATGATTTTATGCAGTTAAATAAGGTCACCCCTCATTCTCCCACATTCCAAGGAATAAAGTCCTACCTTGGCTAACTTCTTCCTATAACTCAGGCCTACTAGTCTTGGCAACATCCTCGAAAATCTTCTTAGCAAATTTTCCAATTTAATTATGTCTTTCCTGTAACAGGGTGACCAAAACTGTACATAATATTCCAGGTGCGGCCTCACCAACAACTTATACAACTGTAACATAACACACCAATTCCTATATTCAATACCTCAAGTGATGAAGCCAGCATGCTAAATGCCTTCTTCACCACACTGTCCACCTGTGATGCTACTTTCAACTAACTATTTACTTTTACTCCTAAGTCCCTCTGCTCCAAAACATTTCCCAGGACCTTAGCATTTATTGTACAAGTCTACCTATGTGATTGACACTTAGCTGGGCATTTAGGAATGGGTAATAAATGCTGGCCTAGCCAGTGACACCCAAATCCTGTGAATGAATGAAGAAAAGATACAGTTCTGAAGGAGGACCACTGGGCCTGAAACATTAACTCTGCTTTTTCTTCATGGATTCTGTCAGGCCTACTGAGTTTTTCCCAGAAATTTCTGTTTTTGTTTTTGATTTATAGCATCTGCAGTTCTGTTAAGTTTTTTTTAAAAAAGATACAAACTTAGTCAGCACTTATTCCAATATATATCTTAGCCTACTGTCAACAATCAAGATCAATTATAACCAAATGTTAGTTGAAACAACAAATGGTGATGAATCAAATTTGTGAGGAATTGTGCTGTATAAGTCAAATGTTTTAGACAAGTGGTTAGACTCACTTGTCAGATCTGGTCATTGCATGGTACGTTTTACATACTTCAGAGTAAAAATAATAGGTGATCCATTAACAAATAGCATACCATCTTATTCCATGGCAGAACTGCCTATTTCAGCACTGCACACAGCAAATTAACCAAAGGCTATGCTGAACGCTTACTGCACATATCCTTTGGCCTCATCCTGGATTTTAATCATGTTCTTTTTGAAGTTAATTTAAAGTCAAAGTCATT
Organism: Stegostoma tigrinum; assembly: GCF_030684315.1. Taxonomy (NCBI): domain Eukaryota; kingdom Metazoa; phylum Chordata; class Chondrichthyes; order Orectolobiformes; family Stegostomatidae; genus Stegostoma; species Stegostoma tigrinum. Next base: position 57,385,926 of record NC_081371.1, read on the forward strand.
GAGTTATACTGAACAGAAAAAAGCCCTTCAGGCCACCGCATTCACAATAGTCAAAAAAAATCTTACTTTTCTGATACCATTTTCCAGCACTGGGCAAACAGCCTTAAATGCCTTGTCATCGCAGGTGCACGTCTAAATACTTCTTAAATGATTTGATTTTTTGCCTCTATTATCCTCCTAGACAGTGTGTTCCAGATTTCCACCACCCTCTGGGTGAAAATGGTTTTCCTCATCTTATTTTGCAGGCTGCTCTTTTGAGGAATTAGACCAAATGTAAAATATTTGTAAATTGTCAAAAGACGAAAGAATTGTGGATGCTGTGAATTGGGAACAAAAACAAAGTTGCTGGAAAAGCTCAGCAGGTCTGGCAGCATCTGCGAAGAGAAAATCAGAGTTAACGTTTTGGGTCCAGTGACCCTTCCTCAGAACGAATTTGGATCCGTCACTGGAGACATTGGATTTGATAGTTTCCCAGTATCTTGTTCTTTCGCATTTTTGCCCTATCAGTCAGTGTTGCAAATATCGCTCTATAGATTTTCCTTCTACAGAAAATACCTGCCTATAGATCACAGCCAAATGACTGTTGTCATTGCCTGAATCAGTGTCACGGTCACTTGTACCAACACCACTTTTCATTGCCAAATGTTTAAAATTGGTTTCAAGTTCTCTAACTAACATATTTATGTTCATAGTTCAGGAATGTAGCCAGTATGCTACTGTATCCCTGAGTCAAACAATGCAATCATAGGATAGCATAAAGTACTGCAGATGCAGGAATTCTACATCAGAAACAAAAGTTGGAAATACGCAGCAGGTCTAGTAGCATCTGTGCAGAGAAAAACAGTTAATGTTGAGGAGATTATGACTTTGGAGCTTATCTAAGATGATTAAAGCACTTGGGGTTGGGATAATACACTAGCAGGGACTGAGGATTAATTAACAGGCAGAAAGCAGACTGTAGGAATAACTGGATTATTCTCAGGTTGGCAGGCTATTACCACTGGCATACCCTAAGGATTACTGCTGCAGCCCCAGCTGGTGACAATCCACATCAACAAAATCAATATTGGTAAAGGTGTAATATTTCCAAGTTTTCAGATAATGCAGAACTTGGAAAGAATGAGTGTTGTGAGGATAATGCAAAGAGGTTTTACCAGTCTGAATGGGTGGCAAGAGCATGGCACTTGCGGTAAGCGTGGCACTATCCATTTTGGGAGGAAAAACAAAGTTACAGAGTATTTCTTAAATGGTAAGAAGTTATAAAGCACAGATATCTAAATCTAGCTGCCCTTGATTGTAAGTCACTGAAAGACAGCATGCAAGTACAGCAAATAATTTATAAGGCAAACAATTGGTTGCCTTTATTGCAAGAAAATTTGATTATCAAGGACAAAGATGTCTTGCTTCAATCATCTAGAACACTGGTGAGACCTCAAATGGATTAATGACTGCAGCGCTGGTCTGCTTATCTAGGGAAGGATATACATGTCATAGCAGTGCAAGTTCACTAGATCAATTTCAAGGATGGTAGGGCCATCCTATGAGGGAACAGGATCTATAATTTCTGGTCTTTAGAAGAATAAGTGGCCATCTCAGAAACTTAAAAGGGATAGATTTAGTTGCAGAAACAATGTCTCCCCTCGCTGTGGGGTTGACAATTATGGTACAGACTCACAGAACTAAAGGCAAGTCATTCAGGACTGAGATTAGGAGTAATTCCTTGAACGTGTGGTGGTGTTGGTGGGGGACCTCTGCAATTCTATAAGCCAGAGTGCCATGGAAGCTCTTATCAAAGCTGAATGGTCTACTCATGATCCTGTGCTTCCAAGTGTAAAAACTCATGCATGCCATCTGATTGCCCAATACTGCATGAATATTTTACATAGACTGTGATGTTTGAAAACACACAATCCAAGTTACACTAATCTGGAATTTTGTTTGGAAGAAAGAATACTGAGATTTGCCAGAATTCAATCAAGGTTTTAAAAAATCAACCCGGTCCCATAATTAGCATCAACAACAGAATAAGGCTTCCCAAGATCAGTTATAAACAAGTTAACCAAGAACCTTTCACAAAAAGCAGCAATTGCTTCTTACAAGGTTCCTCTATTCACTTCATCTTACCCTCAACATATCTTCCCAACTCCTTTTTCTGTATACACTTATTAGCTTGCAAATAAATGTACTGATGCAAGTAGTCACAACCATTCCATCTAATAGCAAGGTCCATGGTCTCAGCACTTGGAATAAAGAAGTCTCTCCTAAAATTTAGCAGATTTATAGTGTCTATCTTACCTTTATGGCCTCTAATTTTTGGTCCTACATCAAGTGGAACCATCTTTTATACGCCAACTTAAATACTTCCATTATTTCCTGTAGAAGCTTTCAACTAGCCACCTCTAATTCAACATTTTTCTCAGGAAAAAGACCCTAAACACTGACCAGAGGTCTTGCCAGTACAAACTAATTTAGGATTAGACAAGTCTATGTTCTTTGGTCAGTGTTTCACAGTCTCAGCTTCAATATCATCTTTGCAAATGGTTTTTGCACTTATCCCATTGTGCAACATGAAGAAACCATTTGTGTCAGAGCCATGCAGCAGGAGAGAGACCATTCAGCCCAACTTGTCCATGCCAACCAGGTTTCCTAAAGGGAACTGTTCCCATTTGCCTGCATTTGGCCTGTATCCGTCAAAATCTTTCCTATCCACGTACATGCCCAAATTCTTAGAAATGTTCTAGTTGTGCTCATTCCTAACACTTCCTCTGGCAGTTTGTACCACATACACAGACCACCGTCTGAAAAAGTTGCCTCTCTGGTCCCTTTTTATATCTTTCTTCTCTCACTCTAAACCTATGGCCTCTCATTTTGGACTCCGCTACCCTGGGGAAAAGAGCTTGGCTATTCACCTTATCTAAGTTCCTCATGATTTTATAAACCTCTAAAAGGTCACCCCTCAGCCTCCCATACTCCAAGGAAAAATGCGTCAGCCTATTAAACCTCTCATTATAACTCGAACCCTGCAGTCCCAGACAGTGCTACACAATAGGCCTTTTTGGGACTATGCTGTATGTCTAAAATGTGATTCACATACAAGAACTTTACTATTTCTAAGACTTTGAAACCATTAGTCTGTCCTGAATTTGACTCAGGTCCCAGAAATGAAAGGACATACACTTATCTAATCCAAAATTAGAACAGAGAAAAGTACAGCACAGTACAGGCCCTTCAGCCCACGATGTTGTGCCATGGAATAATCCTAATCGAAAAATAAAATAACCTAACCTACATTCCCCTCAATTCACTGCTGTCCATGTGCATGTCCAGCAGTCGCTTAAATGTCGCTAATGACTCCGCTTCCACGACTACCACTGGCAAACTATTCCATGCGCTCAACTCTCTGGGTGAAGAACCTCCCTCTGACATCTCCTCTATACCTTCCTCCTAACACCTTAAAACTATGACCCCTCGTGGCAGTCAATCTGCCCTGGGGAAAGGTCTCTGTCTATCAACTCTATCCATGCCTCTCATTACCTTGTACACCTCGATCAGTCCGAGCACAGTCAACCTCTCCTCGTGAGACAAGCCCTCCAATCCAGGCAGCATTCTGGTAAACCTCCTTTGCACCCTCTCCAAAGCCTCCACATCTTTCCTATAATAGGGCGACCAGAACTGGACACAATATGCCAAGTGTGGTCTCATCAGGGTTTTGTAGAGCTACAGCATAACCTCGTGGCTCTTAAACTCAATTCCCCTGTTAATGAAAGCCAAAACACCATATGCTTTCTTAACAACCTTATCCACCTGGGTGGCAACTTTGAGGGAGCTATGCACTTGAACACCAAGATCCCGCTGTTCCTCCACACTGCCGAGAATCTTGCCTTTAATCCTATGTTTGGCATTTAAGTTCTACCTTCCAAAATGGATCACTTCGCATTTATCCAGGTTGAACTCCATCTGCCATTTCTCAGCCCAGTTCTGTCAATGTATCGCTGAAGCTGCAATTGATATTATCAACGGCACTTCCAACCTTTGTGTCATCAGCAAACGTACTAACCCACCCCTCAACCTCCTCATCCAAGTCATTCATAAAAACTACAAGAGCAGAAGCCCAAGAACAGAGCCCTGCGGGACACCACTCAGCACTGACCTCCAGGCAGAATACTTACCATCTACAACCACTCTCTGCCTCCTGTCAGCCAACCAATTCTGAATCCAGACAGTGAAATCACCCTGTATCCCATACCTCCTGACTTTATGAATGAGCCTGCCATGGGGAACCTTATCAAATGCCTTGCTGAAGTCCATGTACACCACATCCACTGCTCGACCCTCATCAACCTGTCTCGAGACTTCCTCAAAGAACTCAATAAGATTTTAAGGCATGACCTGCCCCTCACAAAGCCATGCTGACTCCCTTTAATCACGCTATGCTTTTCCAAATATTCATAAATCCTACCCCTCAGAATTCTTTCCAAAACCTTGCTGACCACAGGCGTAAGACTGACAGGTCTGTAATTTCCAGGGATTTCCCTATTCCCTTTCTTGAAAAGAGGAACAACATTTGTCTCCTTCCAATCTTCCGGTACAACTCCTGTGGAGAGTGAGGAAGCAAAGATCTTCGCCAGCGGCTTAGCAACCTCCTTTCTCGCTTCCCGGAGCAACCTAGGATAAATCTGGTCTGGCCCTGGGGACTTATCAATCTTAATGTTTGCCAAAATTTCTAGCACATCAACTTCCTCAATCTTGATCTGTTCAAGCCTGTTTTCCTGCTCCTCAAAAGTTTTCATTCACAAGAAGGTCCCTTTCCTTAGTGAAAACCAAAGCAAAAAACTCATTTAGGGCTCAGACTCCACGCACAAGTTCCCTACGCTATCCCTGATCGGCCCTAGCTTCTCCGTGACCATTCTCTTATTCCTCACGTATCAATAAAATGCCTTCGGGTTCTCCCTCATCGTTCCTGCCAAGCCTTTTTCGTGCCCCCTCCTGGCCCTCCTCAGTCCACTTTTGAGCTCCTTCCGAGCAAGCCTGTAATCCTCCAAAGCTGTGCTAGACCCTTGCTTCCTCCACCTTACGTATGCTGCCTTTTTCTTTTTGACAAGCACCTCTGTACCGTCATCCAAGGCTCCTTAATCTTACTCCTTCTTACCTGTCTCAGAGGAGCAAATTTATACATCACTCGCAACAACTGTTCCTTAAAACAGCCTCCACATGCCTGCTGTGCCCTTTCTGTGGAACAATTGCTCCCAATCTGTACTTCCCAACTCCTGTCTGATAGCGTCATAGTTTCCTTTACCCCAGTTAAATATCTTCCCCTGGTAACTGCTCCTTTCCCTTTCCATGGCTATGGTAAATGTGAGGCTGTTGTGGTCACTGTTGCCAAAGTGTTCTCCCACCACGAGATCTGACACCTGTCCTGGGTCATTGCCGAGCACCAAATCCAAAATGGCCTCCCCCCTCGTCGGCCTGTCCACATACTGAGTAAGGAAACCCTCCTCAGCACACCTGACAAAAACGGCTCCATCCAAACCATCTGCACTAAGGAGGTTCCAATCGGGATTGGGAAAGTTGAAGTCACCCATAACAACAACTCTGCTACATTTGCACTTTTCAACGGTCTGCCGGCCAATGAGTTCTTCGATCTCCCTACTGCTATTTGGGGGTCTGTAGAAAAGCCCCAGTCAGGTGACTGCTCCCCTGCTGTTCCTCACTTCCACCCATACTGACTCAGTCGACAAACCTTCCTCGGCAACCTCAGCCCATACCACCTCAGTAGACGAGTCCTCATCAAAGGTTCTTTCAAAATTAGTTTGTACTGGCAAGACCTCTCCTAATCCACAATTTTACTGTTAATGTTCTATATTACATACAATCCATTTGTTCTAAATATTGATTTGACTAGCTGTTCAGTCCAGTAAAACATGTTCTCCTATTTTAAACCTATTCAGAAAGCATGAGCTGCTTTTAGTAATCCTGAAGTTGCTTTAATGGTGACTGATCTTCTTACGCATTGCATATTGGGCCCAAAAAGCCACCAAACTGAAATGTGTTCTTTACAGCTCTTTAAATATTTAATCCAAGCTATGTTGATTGTATATATTTTTAAAATGTACAAGTACACATACAATTTATAATCACTGTGGGTTCTTCAAGTAATACCACTATATCATTAACCGGGATTACTCAAATTGTACAGCACTACAGAAAACGACATTTCGAAAGAGTTCTTATTTATCAAAAAATCAAAACCCACTGCAGTTTTTCCTTTCTGAATAATTTGAAATCTAGAATGCTTTCAGAACAATCAGATTCAGAGCAGGATTAGGCCATTTGGTTCATCAAGTCACTCACTATTTGATCATGGCTGATAAATTTCTCAACTTCATCGTCCTGCCTTCACCCTGTAACACCTGACCCCTCACTAATAAAGAACCTTCCTACCTCTTTCTTTAATACATTCAATGACTTGGCCACAGCATTCTGCACAGACAGTTCCACAGATTGATCACTCTGGCTGAAGAAATTCCTCCTCATCTCAGTTCTAAAGGGTCATCCCCTCAACCCTAGGCCGCGTCCTTGGTTCCTAGTTTCTCCTACTGTTGAGAATACCATTCCTCATATAACAATCATTCTTGTAAACCTCCTCTGGACCCTCTCCAATGCCAGTGAGATGTTAATGGGTTAACATCCCATGAATTTTTATGCTCCTCACACAGGGGTATGTGAACACTGTCTCAACTTCCTGCCCGAGTAGGATTGGGGGTGAAACATTTGTAAAAACAGATGGTATTAAGCTCTGCAATCTTTATGGCTCTACCCACACTGCTGCCTGCCCTTGTTTCTGCTGAGATGGCCAGGTCAGTGACCTTTGATCAAGCCAGGCAGTTGTCACATGAAGTCTCATCCTGTCATTATCATACACTTTGATGATCAAAGCTGTATGCTGTTCTCAGATGTAGTAATTGTTTTATGTATCTGCCAATTCCAAGGGTATAAAAGAGGGGACAGTTCCATGTTCGGGGGGGGGGGGGGGGGGGGGGGGGGGGGGGGGGGGGGGGGGATCGCTCACAATACTCAGCACTCTGTGCCAGGTTGTGTACAGCGATCCTCTGCAGCTTGTACTTGCTTAATAATAAAGGATTGAGTTTTTGTAACCAGGTCAGCGTCTTGCTCTTGCATCAACTGAGGGCTCTAGAAAACAAACCTAACACCAGCACATCCTTCCATAGATACGGGGCACAAATCTGCTCAAAATTTCAAATGCAATCTGACCAGGGCCTTATCCAAACTCAACAATACATCACTGCATTTGCCTTCCTAACTGCCAACTGGATCTGCATGATCTTAAGAAAATCCTGAATTAGGACTCCAAAAACCCTTTGTGCTTCAGATTTCTGAAGCTTTTCCCGTTTAGAAAATAGCCCATGCTTCTGTTGTTCCTATCAAAGAGCACAATCTCTCACTTCCCCACATTGGGCAAAGAAAAGTCAGACGAAGCATATTCTCCTAGTCCGTCCTTCTGCAGCCTCCCCGCTTCCCCAGCGCTCTGTCCATCCACCTATCTTTGTTCCATATCACTTTCAAATGACCAAAAATGCAGTCAAATTTTTTTTGTAATGTTACATGGCTTAGTGAAAGAGCTTCATAAGATAAACAGTTACACAAATTACATTTATAAAGTACTCAAAAACCTATTTCAATTTCTACTACATGTTTTATATTTTCCTGAAGAGCATTATACCTACACAAAATGCTAAAACTGTTAGAAAAAATAATCAAAACACTGTCTATATGGATTTCAATTAGGCATTCAACAAGATTCCTCATGGTAGGCTGGTTAGTAAGGTTAGATCACATGGAATACAGGGAGAACTGGCCGTTTGGACACAGAACGGGTTCAAAGGTAGAAAACAGAGGGCAGTAATCTCTCTGATGAAGGGTCTAGGCCCGAAACGTCAGCTTTTGTGCTCCTGAGATGCTGCTTGGCCTGCTGTGTTCATCCAGCCTCACATTTTATTAACGCAGTAATAGAGGGTTGCTTTTCAGACTGGAGGCCTGTGACCAGCAGAGTGCCACAAGGGTCGGTGCCGGGACCACCTCTTTTCATCATTTACATAAATGACTTGGACGTTAACATAGGAGGTGTGGTCAGTAAGTTTGAAGATGACACCAAAATTAGAGGTGTACTAGAGAGCAAAAAAAAAGGGTACCTCAGAGTACAATGAGACCTTGCACAGATAAGCCAATGGGTCAAGGAATAGAAGATGAAGTTTAATTTAGATAAATGAAGTGCTGTATTTTGGTTTAGGCAAATCAAGGGCAGGACTTGTACACTTAATAGTAAGGTCCTGGGCAGTGTTCCTGAGCAAAGAGACCTTGGAGTGCACGTTCGAAGTTCCTTGAAAGATGTGTTGCTGGTCGATTGGACAGTGCAGGCGGCTTTCGGTATGCTTGCCTTTATTGATCAATGCATTGAGAATAGGAGTTGGGAGGTCATATCACAGCTGTACAAAACATTGATTAGGCAACTTTTGGAATTCTGCATGCAATTCTGGTCTCCCTGCTGTAGGAAGGATGTTGTGAAACTTCAAAGGGTTCAGAAAAGATTTTCAAGTATGTTACCAGGGTTGGAGGATTTGAGCTATAGGGAGAGGCTGAATAGTCTGGAGCTTTTCTTCCCCCGTAGCGTTGGAGGCTGAGGGGTGATCTTATACAGGTTGGGAAAACCATGAGGCACACGAACAGGGTAAACAGACAAGGTATTTTCCCCAGGGCATGGGTGGGGGTCAAAAATGAGAGGGATAAGATTTAAAAGAAACCTCAGAGGCAACTTTTACACAGAGGGTCACACATGTATGGAATGAGCTGCCAGAGGAGTTGGTGGAGGCTGGTACAATTACAACATTTAAATGGTATCTGGATGAGTATATGAATCCGAAAGGTTTATACGGATTTGGGCCAAATTGTTAGCAAATGGGACCAGATTTATATAGGATATCTGGTTGGTATGGATGAGTTAGACCGAAGGGTCTGCTTCTGTGCTGTACATGTCTATGACTCTCTCACTTGTGTTGCTTACAAAGATTTTAGACATGCTGCTAATCACTAACGGTTAAATTAGCTATTTATACATCATTCTTCTTGGCCACGAATACTTACCATTGACAGCCAAACTTTTCACTGTCAACTTCTATTCCTGGTGGGGTTGCCAATGTCGAGCCAACTCTTGCTGCTGTGCAATCAAGAACAAAAGATTCATGATATATAGTGGTTGGGAATGGGGCAGGTGGTGAAGGAATACCATTATATACAATGAAGATATTTGGACAGATTTATTTTTCCGGGTAAGTAACCTGAATATTTGTTTTACATAAATTGTCTTTAAACTTAGACATGTACTTTCCAACTAGGAAATCAAAGGGAAATTAATCCTCATTGTAAGTTCTGTTCTCCAAACACAACTTTGCATATAAACACTTGGGTTTACCTGATTGTATGCATGCCGGTAGATATTTTCAAATGTACCCACATGCTCTTATGTGACCTTCTGCATAGTAAGTGGCGCTCCCTCCCATTAATACTGGTATAAGAGCTTGAAATTTCTCAGAGGTGATGTAAAGTCTCTGCACCAGCAGGTGGCATAATAGATTAGTGGGATAAAAGTTCTCAGTTCCTGAGATCATTTGGCCAAAAAAGGAAGATGAGATACAGGAACCAGAAGTAGTGGTATGTAAGATAAACAAAAACAATCCTTTGGTCACTCTCACTCAATTTATTGTTTCCTGCACAAAATTCCACTGAGAAAGATTCGGCCAGCTATCAACTCTTCAGTTGTCATACAATGCCTTGCGGGGCCTCATCACTTCTATCCCAGACTACACTGACTTGATAAGGCATCCCTGATCATCTCCCCATATACTCTTTTAAGCATATTCCTCTCAACCTAACCCCAAAAACCCATCTCACTCTGTGCATTCCTCTATCGCCACATAAAAACATTACCTCAAGTCTCGTATCACTGTACTTTCAGACTCCCAATTTGTCACTATATTTCTGCAGTTATTAGTTTTGTAAATCATTCCCTTTCTGCTACCTTTGATGCCCTTGTTCTTTCTAAAATTACTGCATTCTCACCAGAGTCTAGTATACCACCTATATCACATTATTTAGGTCATTGAACATGAACATGAACATCTTTGGCAGATATCTGCTTTAAATGATCTATTTAATCTGGTGGAATGTCAGTACCATCAAGTTTTGTCCTTCATTGTTCCAACTGCCCAATGTTCAAAGATACCAAGGAAAGCTTACATAACACTACTTCAGTACCACAATTTGTCATCCTAAACCACTTTCCCCAATTCCTGCATCTTGATCTCCCCATTTAAGTGCAAGGAGTACATGGATATTTTTGTTACAAACTTCACAATTAACCATTCAATTGCCTCTGCTGTTTCTTTCCTCCCCCGACTTTTAATCAGGCAAACCTCCTTCAAGGATCCTTAACCCTGAATTCCACTTTTCTCCAGTTGCTCTCTCATTTCCCCTTACCTGAAGAAAGCTAATAGCATGCTGGCCTTCATAACAAGAGGAATTGAGTATAGGAGCAAAGAGGTCCTTCTCCAGCTGTACACGGCACTAGTGAGACCGCACCTGGAATATTGTGTGCAGTTTTGGTCTCCAAATTTGAGGAAAGACATTCTTGCTATTGAGGGAGTGCAGCATAGGTTCACAAGGTCAATTCCCAGAATGGCCGGATTATCATATGTTGAAAGATTGGAGCGACTGGGCTTGTATACACTTGAGTTTAGAAGGATGAGAGGGGATCTGATTGAGACGTACAAGATTATTAAAGGATTGGACACTCTGGAGGCAGGAAGCATATTTCCGCTGATGGGTGAGTCCAGAACCAAGGGACACAGTGAAAAAATATGGGGTAGGCCATTTAGAACAGAGTTGAGGAAAAACGCCTTCACCCACAGAGTGGCGGATATATGGAATGCTCTGCCCCAGAAGGCAGTGGAGGCCAACTCTCTGGATACTTTCAAGAAAGAGATGGATAGAGCTCTTAAAGATAGTGGAATCAAGGGTTATGGGGATAAGGCAGGAACAGGATACTGATTGTGGATGATCAGCCATGAAGATATTGAATGGTGGTGCTGGCTTGAAGGGCCGAATGGCCTACTCCAGCACCTACTGTCTATTGTCTGCTCTTTCGCAGCTCATTTTGTACGGAAGGCCCATCTTTCTCTCTACATACTATTCCTCACAAACTACTGACCAAACTTGCCTTTATGGCTCTTACATTAGTTCACGTTGCTAATGATTTTCTCATTTCAAGCACCGCGCTTTATGCGTCACAATGCTGTAGTAGGGTCAAGGGTTGTATTTTCTTTTAACAGTTTTGCAAGCAAACACTAAATGTTCAACCGCCCTTTTGGCTCCACAGACACTGAACTTTTGTTAACCTCCTAAATTTAAACTTCCAATCAGGTTTTCATCCAGCAATAGCCAAAACAGCTCTTACAAGACAAGACTCACAAATGGTGTCCTAAATTGACTGGAACAAAAATAAATAATCCCTATTCTCGAACTATCCACAGCCTTTAACAACATGTTGTTTCCAACACTTCTCCACTATGATTCAGTTGGTCAGATCTGCATTCCCACTTTATTGAGGCAGAGAATCAGAAGTACTTTACCTGGTGTCCTCTAAAAATTTATCCTTGGTCCCTGCCTCCTTTTCATCTGCATGCAGTCTTTGGGTGATATCTTCTGGCAATACATCAGTTTCCATACGTGTACGCTGCCATTACCCAACTCCAAAGTTCCCATTAAACTGTGTGGGCACAGGGTTGTGTAACAGTTCAGAACTTACTATGCAGTAACTATGCTTACTTGCATTCTGCACAAAAGCAGGAACCCCTACAAAAGACAGATGGCAATCTTATTGTTACTGCAATGAAGGAAAATTAAAGAAAACACTGCCCAGTTCTACCTCATCTACACCTTACTTGTTTTTCCACTGTTCCTAAATTATCAGACTGCTTGAATGACCTACAGTACTAGTTGAACAGAAATTTCCTCCAATAACATATTCAAATGACCAAAGGACATTTTATAACAGCAATTGGAGACACTTTGTTTTCTAACACCAACTCCATCCATCCATCTGACAGCTATCCAAAATTGAACTAGACTCTACACATCTTTGGTGTTGATTTGACCCCAAGATTGGCTTTCTAGCTGTTCGACTACCTTTTTGCAACCTCATAACATCTGAGCCTGACTTTGCCTCAGTTTACTTGCTAGTGCAACCACCATCCTGCCTTTACCACATCTAGCTTGGAAAACTCTGATACACTCCTGGCCAGTCCTCCCACATTACACCCTCCACAAACTCAGCTACTGATGCCCAGCCAACACACACTTTTAAAATATTTTATTCCCATTTGCGTTTCAAATCCCTTCAGGCCTTACACATGCATCACCGTACTTCTAACTTTCGAACCACCCTCTCCCAACCAGCAAAAGATTTTTGAGTTCTGCCAATTCTGGCTTCTTAAATGGTTCCGGTTTTAATCTCATCACTGGTGGTTACGTCTTAAGTTGCCATAGCCCTCAGCTCTAAAATTCTCTCACTAAACTTTTGTCTTTCCACCTTTAGGCACTCCTTAAAGCCTACCTCTTTGGTGAAGTTTGGTTAACTGGCTTAAAATCATGTGGATCAGTGTTAAATTATTATTTTATAACATTTCTAAAGTGCGTTGGGACATTTTGTTATATTAATGGTGCTATTTAATTGTTGCTATTGCAATCAATATTCAGAAGTGAGAACACAAGCTTTCTAGCCCACCCCACTCCCAAAGTATTTGCCAAATACTATTAACTGAACATTAAGATGATGAACTAAATAGAACAGAATTTGAAAACGAAATTCAGCTTTTGTAGCTAGCTGCTGGTGAGGGTACAGCTGAAACAAGCCACAAATTAAATAAGAAAGCAGAGGAAGAGACAAAGACTGCAGACAAAAGGACAGCCAATGGTATTTTTTTGTAAACTGGCTAGGGTTTTTTTTTCAGCTTTACAAAGAAAAAACAAGTAACTTGCCACACCACAGCTGGCAACTGTTTCTTTTTCAGCTTGACTACCCAAAGCACCTGCTATTTGTGATAGTTCCCAACCACCCCATCCACCCACACTGCCTCCCACACCACCCATCCCCAAGCAGCATTAAAACATTTGCCAAGAGAAGATTAACAGATGTGTGCCAGAAAGCCATTCTTTGGAGAACAGAAATTACAGTGGGCAACTTCCATTTCTCCTTCAAAAGCAGGTCTTCCACCCATGGAAACTTGAAAAGGTAGATCAATGGGGAAAAAGATGTGCACATCTAAATATCAAATTAAACAATAACCACAGTGAACAAATCCCTACAGCCCAGTTTAAGACTACAATGCTTCTACGTTTTGTTGTAAGTTTGTATTTTCTCCCCTTACACTTTTTCAGGTCTCCCCTCGCCACAGACCACTCTCCAAGTCACGAGGAAGTGCATGAACATGGCCCCGGGGAAAACATCCCTCCAAATTTTCCTTCCTCTCTGTGAGAATATGCCTGGTCTCTGCTGTTGAACAAAGAAAGATGGCAGTCATTTTCCAGCAGCCGTACTATGGTTCATGTTGGTTAGGAATAAAGGCCAAGTGTCAGGCTTGGAATGAAGCCCAATAATTTATTAGGTGGTTATAAACTCCAAATTACAAAGGAGATTGACAAACAAGCTTTGAGAACATAGAGGGATTGAATATTAGTTGACCAGATCCCCAAGTGATATTTACTAACTGCTGCTCAAGATGCTCTGTTAACACTGGTAGTTTGTCAACATCTCTATAAAGCCAACCGCCATCAACTTAGACTACTACAATCTCATGATTTAAAAAAAGATAGTAATGTAAAGAAATTTAGAAATATCTATCAGGTAAATCTACAGAAACTGATTTGTAACTGGGTAGCTTGGTGTCTTTGCCTTTATTATTTAAAATTAAGCTTTTCCAGGGCATTACTTGCATTTCCTTACACTGAACCCATAACAGCCATGTCCATAACATTCCTAAACTCACTTTTCTGAGGCAAAACAACCCACCAAGTTCATGGGGGTATTTGAAGATCCTGCTGTTTACTTGGCTTGTAACAAGTGAAATGATCGAGACTACTTTGAACCACATAGCAGCAAAAAGTTAGTTACAAGAGAAAGGCAGAATTCTTCAGCAGAGAAGGATGAAATGTGAGAAGAAAGAAAATGGGCAATATGGGTTTAAGTTCCAAGCCAATACTGAGGAAACAACCCGTACCATGCAGGGGGTCCTGTGGGGAAAAGTAAGTGCAACTTTGTGCTTATTAAATGTTGTACATGTACAGTTAGGGAGACCCAAGTGTTTGTATGTGGAAAATATAAATCTGAAAAGAAGAAAATTAAATAAAACATGGAAACAAAATAGTTCACAAATTTACAAATTTTACACTGGTAAAATTCTTGTGATTCTGTTAAGTGAAGGGAAAGGCTCATGTGCACAAAGTACTTTCCAGTTCAGTATTTGAAAATGGAAGACCTCTATTATCATAAATTCAGTCAGATATTTCTCGCTAATTATGACGATTTTAGTTCAGTTGGATTTCAAGCCGATCAAGGTTTGAGCAGACAGTCCACATACACATCAGTGCTGGAGAATGAAACATTTGATTCAAGGAACTCTTCTGTCATTGTCAAACACAATCAAATCCAAAGTAAGGGCAGTCAATTTGTGCTAAACTAAATGCAGTTGTGCTGTGGGCCTGCAGCAAATAGCATGAAATTAAATTTAATACCTGCGAGATCCAAATAACCATGAGATTGCAAACTCTGTATTGGACCGTTCTGCCTTTTGAGGCATTTAAATCTGAACATTAATTTGAATCCTCACCATTTATTCTCACATAAAGAAACTATCATTGCTGATATGCCTTTTCTTGCTGAACAGAAGCAAAGCATTATGATTAATAAGATTTAAGGTCTTGATTTTGTTTTTTAAAGTTTAATTTTTAAAACAAAAACTTTAAAAGGTAAGCACTAATGATAGAAGAAGGGGTACTTGCACAGGTGAGAATGGAGTCGTATATCTTGAAGAACTTTTACATTATTGCAGGGATTATAACAATTTTCACAAAGGCCACCTACTTTGTCCACCGCCAATATTTTCAGCCGTCGGTTTAAAACACTGCATTTAAAACTTCTCCCCTCATTAAAGCTGAGACAATGATTATTGTTCAGGTTCCAAGTAGCAGATTATCAGGCTATGAGAAGGGATTATTAGAAATCTGATATGTTACTCAACTGATAACTATGTCTGAACACTTTCCAACATGGAAACCCCAAATCAAGATTCCCAATTAAACACAGAATATTTATATATAATATTTTGATAATCTTTTACAACAAAAAGCATTTCATATTTCTAGTATTTCAAATTTTCTTATCACGACTGGAGACGTACCTGAAGCTGTCACAACATGAGCTGGTCCATGCTGCAAATGCTCCATAGTTTGTGGTCTCATCTCTGAGATTACTTGATGGTTAGAACTTTGATATTCAACTAATTTCACTGCGTCAGACTCAAATGACTGGACATCCACCGACACAAGACACACTAACATATCTGATAAGAAAAACAAATTGCTTACTAAACAAGTCCAAAACTAAAGTGGAATATGGCTTTCATAAATGTTTTCTCATGTTAAGGCCCATTCAAAATTTGTCCATTTAAGTTGGTTCACAATAAGAACATATATTGAGAACTTTGGATGTCTACTGCCACCTGCCTAACGCCTCAAAAAACCACCACTTGACCCTGTCAATCTTGCAAACTACTGATCTATCTCCAACTTCTCAAGTCCTTGTTAGGTGTCTCCTTCCTAAATTTGTGCCCAATATCTCAATCTCCTTGTTTGAATCCTCCAATTACCCTGCCACAGTACCAAAAAAGTTCTTAAAGTCACAAATGTCATCCCACACACCTGTGACAAAGCACAAAGGTAAGCTTTCCTTCCTCCTCCTCCTCCTCTACCTGTGTACTGCCTTTAACAGTTACCATAATATTTTCCTCTAAAGCCTGTCCACAGTCATGCCAGTTGGGTGGGACAGTTTACACCTCATTCATCCTTTTCTACTTGTAGCCAGAGAATCACTTACCTTGGTTTCTCCCTCCATTCCAGCACTGTTACCTCTGGTGTCCCTCAAGGATCTTTCCTTGGTCTCCCCTCATTCCTCACCTCCAGTCTGTCTCTTGACTATATCATCCAAAGTTTTCACATGTACTTTAAGGATATCCAGTACTACCACACCAATATCTCTGCAGACTCCATTTTATTCCATTGTCAAACCTTTGCCTGACATTTAGTACTGAGGGAGGAAAAATGTTCTATAATTAAGTACTGGGAAGACAGAAGCCATTGCTTTCAAGGTTGCTATTCCAAAGCGAATGACTCCATCCCTCTCCCTGAGGAGGGTCTTAAGAGTAAGATAGGCTGCAAACAACCTTGGCATTGCATTGAGTCCAGAGATGACCTTCCAACTTCACATTCATTAAAACATTAAAATGCATGACTCTACTCCTGGCTCATCTCATTTGCTTCAGAAAACTATTCATTTCTTCGTTATCTCTAGAAGTGAAGATATTTTAATGTATTTCTAGCTGTGAACTTAAGATTATTAAAAATACTGTTGCACTTAACTTGTACCACGTTCCATTCCACCATTACCTCTGTGAGAGATGGTCAACATTGGCAACCTGTTAAGCAAGGTTTTGCTTTACATAACTTTTATCCTTCCTTTCAAAACCCTCTGTGGCCGCGCTGTTCCACCATCTCCTTTAACTCTGACAATTTGTGTATCCCCAATTTTAATCATTCTATCATTGGTGGCTATGTCTTAGTTGCCTGGGTCCAAAGCTCTGGAATTCCCTCCCTACACTAACTCAAAGGAGCCTAACTCACTGTGCCCTTCTACTCTGAGGAGCATGACTATTTCACAGCCATTCTGCTCCATGGTCTTCATAGGACTAAAACATGATCTACAGTTAAAAATGAAACTGCATGTTTTTCTCACTCAGTTAAAAATACCTCCACCCAAGTTTAAAACAAAATAGGTTCCAGAACTCACTAACAGACTATGGAGACCTTGTCATTTACCATGTTGGGATGCAAACAAATATACATATTGCACAAGACTCATTAATTCTACAGCCAGGCTTCAAAAACTGTTTTAAATGAAGTCACGTTGGTTACAGAAATACTTAAGTTAATTATTACTTACAGTCACACATGAAAATACATTGCACTTCTGGAGTTGAGTTAGTAACCAAACAGCTACCCTTAAATATTATACATATAAAGCCCAGTTTACATTACAACTGACTCCTATTCAAAAATGTTCTTCCTCCTGAAAAATGCATAACTTGTCTGAAGCACAATGCACAGAGCAAAATAACCAATTTGAATACTTTTATACCAATCTTAGTGTTTCATTCAGCAAAAAAAATTACAAATAATTCACAGAAAAATACAAGATTTTCTCAAATTTATTAATTTTAGCCAGAACGTGACATTCCATTAATACTAGCAACATTTAACAACATAACTTTTTAAGAATCTAAACAATCGAATGTTGGACCCAGCGTCAAGGCCAGCATTTACTGACTATCCCCAAATGGTTGTATGAAGGTGATGGCAAGCCATCTTCCAGAATCACTGGAGTCAGTGAGGTTTAAGCACTTCCTCAATGCTGTTAGGTAGGGAACTCCTGATATAGTGTCATAAAAAACATCAAAAGTGTGCTGTGATTTCGAGCAGGAACCTGTAAGTAGGACTTCTTCAACTGTTGCAGGTGAACTTAGAGCATGGGTCACTTGGAACTACGATGTTGTGGCCATGACTGAAATTTGGGTAACTCAGGGACAGGAATGGTTGTTCAAAGTCCTGGGATTTAGATGCTTTAAAAGAAATAGGGAAGGTGGTAGAAGAGGCGGCAAAGTGTCACTGCTAGTCAGGGCTAGTACAGCAGCTACTAAAAGGCAGCTCAAGAAT
Source organism: Stegostoma tigrinum (assembly GCF_030684315.1). Lineage (NCBI taxonomy): Eukaryota > Metazoa > Chordata > Chondrichthyes > Orectolobiformes > Stegostomatidae > Stegostoma > Stegostoma tigrinum. The sequence goes on from NC_081371.1 coordinate 57,404,040, forward strand.
GATATGTCTACAGAGTCAGTTTGGGTTGAGGTCAGGAACAAGAAACAGTCACTTTGTTGTTCTTGTTTTTAAATACAAACCTCTTAATAGATGCAGAGAAGTGGAGGAGCAGATTAGGAGGCAGGTACTGGAAAGGTACAGAAGTCACAGCGCTGTAGTCACGGGTGACCAACTTTCCAAATATTGATTGGAAACTTTTTAGTTGTAATAGTTTAGATGGAGCAGATTTTGTCCATTGTGTTCAGGAAGGATTCTTGACACAGTACGTACATAGACCAACACTAGGAGAGGCCACTTTGGATTTGGTGTTTGACAATGAACCGGGCTAAGTGTTAGACACGTTGATAGGACAGCATTTTGGTGGTAGTGATCATACCTGTTACTTTTACAGTAGTCATGGAAAAGAACAGGTACATACAGCAGGGTAATGTTTATAACTGGGTGAAGAGGAATTATAATTCTATTAGGCAAGAACTGGGTAACATAAAATGGGAACAGATGCTGTCAGGGAAAAGAACTATTGAAGCGTGGAGATTGTTTAAGGAATGTGTGTGTGCTCGATATGTTTGTCCCCTTGCAGGCAGAGAAAATGCAGTTGAGCCTTGGTTCTCGAGAGGGGTCAAATGACTGGTCAAGAGGAAGATGATGAAGAAGGATGCTTATATAAGGTTTAGCAAACACTGATCGAAAAAGGCTCCAGAGGGATACAAGTTAGCCAGGAAGAAGCAGAAGAACGGACTTAGGAGATCTTTAAGGGGCATGAGAAAACCTTGGCAGATAGGATCAAGGAAAAGTCCAAGGCTTTTTACATGAGGAAGAAGAGAATGACAAGAAAAGGGTAGGGCCGAGCAAGGATTGTAATTTGTGCACTGAGCCTAGAGATTGAAAAGTATTTATTAAGGACCTTTCCTTTGATATTCACAACTGAGAAGGACCTAGTCGTAGCTGAAGATGGTGTGAAGCAGGCTGGTAGCCAGAAGAATTCAATGTTAGTAAGGAAGATGTACTAGGAATTTTGAGCAACTTGAAGATAGATAAATTCCCTGGGCCTGATGGAATTTATCCAAGGATTCTATGGGAAGCGAGAGAAGAGATTATAGGGCCTTTGGCAATGATCTTTTTGTCCTCACTGTCCATGGGTATTGAGTCAGAAGATTGGAGAATGGCGGGTTCAGCCACATCTGGGGTACTGCACCCAGTTCTGGTCACGTCATTACAAGAAAGATGTTGAAGGAAGTGTTGAAAAAGGTGCAGAGGAGATTTACCAGGATTTTGCCTGGAATGGAGGGAAGGTCTTACAAGGAAAGGTGGAGCGCGCTAGGGCTTTTCTCTTTAGAATGATGAAGGATGAGAGATGACTTGATAGAGGTGTACAAAATGATCAGAGGTATAAAGAGTAAATAGCCAGAGACTTCTTCCTAGGGTGGAGGTAGCTATTATGAGACGGCATAGTTTTAAAGTGAATGGAGGTAGAGAATAGGGGAGACAGAGGTAGGTTCTTTACTCCAAGTAGTAGGAATGTGGAATGCATTGCAGGAACGAGTAGTGCAGTTGACCTCATTAGGGGCATTTAAGTGGCTATTAGATAGGCAAATGGATGCTAGTATAATATAAGGTAGGGGTGGAGGTTAGATAGACCTTAGGTTTAGGGTAGAAGTTCTGCACAACATCGTGTGCCAAAGGGCCTGTACTATTCTACATTCCCCTTGTTTTGTAAGATGATGGAGGTCACAGATTTGAAAACCACAGCAAAAGCAGCTTTATTGGTTGCTGCACAGTATTTTGTAGGTACAGTGCTCCTGCTCCAATGATAAAGGGGTGCCAAACATGCTTTGTGCCAGATGGTGACCAGAATGTTGTTTGTATTAATACCACAACAGAAGATGATAGGACTCCATCTCTGTCATGGAGTGTTGGAAATAGATGCAACTGCAAATGGTCAATTGGCAAGCATAGGGATAAATCAGTATTTCTTGTGCATAATCTCTTACCACTTATTAGGCCCATTCCAGCAGCCTCAGTTATTGAAGGCTTGACTAGTTTGGTCAACAGTGATGTCACCAAGCTAGTCAGAGATTGACATTAGAAGTCCACAATCCAGAATACCTTTGGTGCCCTTGATATCCTGCATGCTGTTTCTGAGTCATGTTTAGCATGAAGGGAAATAGGTTCATCAACTGAGGCTAATAATCAGGAGATTTTCTTGCCTAAGTATGATACCATGAGAATTCTTGGGTCATGAGGCAAAATAGAAAACAGGTAGGGCTATTCCCTCAACTGTTAAACCACACCTTTGGTGGAACTGCTCTACCAGTTGGTCAGGACATACCCAGAAATAGTGATAAAGACTGGGACATTAGTTGAATATTATGTTTCTGTGAGAACGACTGTATCGGGCTGATTTTTTTCACCAGACCGTAGACAGATCTCTCAATTTTAGTACAATGAGTGGAAGAGGACTTTGCAGAATTAATAACAGCACTAGACCCGTACTACCTTGAGTCGAATCACTATTATTGGCTGAGAACAGCAGAATCCCACATGGCAATTTGTGCTTGTCACTCCCCATTCTTATTAACTAGACTCTGTGCATATATGTGCGCAGTGGAACCCTTAATTATACTTTGTTACTTTGTCCCTAACTCCATTATCTTCCTTTTCTCTAATTTTATGCTACTGGCCTCTCCCAATCTTTGTCCACTCTGGTATTATTCTCCAATTTTCTTTGTTTCTCAAATTCAAGGGTGGGAGCCATTTTTCCTTTTCTCTTTTAAAGTACACATTAGAATGCTCACCATGTTCTCTCCAATTTAAATGCAAAAAGATGTGACATGCAAATCTTAAATATTAGCAACGGGAGTAGGAAAGTTCAGCAAAATGGAAGATGGAAAGGCCACAAAAAGAAAACTTCCCAAACATTAACTGCATTTGAATATTTCAATCTAAGTTTCTACAAAACCTCAATTTCTAATTTATAACGAACAACATTCCAATCTGTAGAAAATGTCACATTTCTGGCTAAAGAGAAAGAATACAACATTATCAGCAATTTATTAATTGATTTAGATAAATACACTGCAAGGGATTTTGCTGTACTAAGAATAAGAATAATGGAAAGTCTAAACAAATTTAGTGCTTTACCTCCAACAATATTTAAACTTACCCACACTTTTTTCCACGCTAACTATCTTTGTGCAGGGTACTTCTCCGAGTTCAGTAAGCATGTATAGTACCTCTAATGAGGAGATTACCAGTAGCATATCAGGCAAAGTTAGATGACATATGATTTCCTTGTAAGACTCCTGATCCACGTATTCACATATCAAATCTGCATTATCTTCAGCTCTACATAGGTTTCCTAGTATTTCCATACCTGCAAAATCATATAAAATGATGTATCAAAACACCATGTAAAGCTAAACAGAATCAATAACATTATGACAGTAGTTACTCACCTCTTATTTTCAAACACTTGTCGCAGGAAAGTAGACATTTAGTTACAGTATGAAAAATTAGATGAGTACTTTTAAAATCAACAGGATCCAATTGAAGCTGTAAAATTTAAAAAAGGTATATTACAATACTGCATGCACTGTAGTCATATTACCATCTAATAACTGACAGTGATGTATATTGTTGGTTCAAGATTCACGCTAAGAACAAATTTTAAAGTAGTATAGCTGGAATCAAATTTATAACATTACAGTTATAGGACCAAGACAGGTAATACAGTTTGGAAATAGGTAATGTCCAAACGCTGAAATTGTGTAACACAAGTAAAGCTAGCAGATATTGTTATCAGGTGCTTGTTGGCAACTGATATTGAAACAAAAACATACAGTAGTTAGAAACACAAGGACTCAACCCAAAAACCATCTGATTCTATTTTGGAGAAAGACAGAGTAACAGAACTAAACAAAAATTGCAAGACATTCAAATGACACAGTACTGGGAAATGTAAGACCTACATCAGGAAACAAAGCAAATTTCCAGAGAACGTGAATCACCCAAAATCATTATGACTACAAGTCTGAATATTATAAATTAAGAAAAGTGCAGTATTATTAAGGGAGAATTGGTTGTCGGTCAGTAAGACTAACAACATTTGCCAAAAATTATACGTATTGGTCTAAAATCTTCACGCAAGGAGCAAATGCAGATTTCGATATGAGCATTTACAGGTTGCTGACTCAATTTAGTCACTTGACCATGAGTTGAACTGGGCTGGCGTGAAGTTGTTGCTTTTGCTCTGCACCCCTAAAAAGAATGGAAATACCATGAAACTATACGCCCGTTTTGACAGTGACTTCTGGTCTAACGTTTAAAGGTTAAGTACTCTTTTAACTACTTGGTAAATGCTATTCATAATAGCTTGCATCTCTGACACCAAAGTTGAACTCGAGTTGTACAGTTACATTCCTCCAGGTTAATTGTTTGGAGATTGCAAAAATAAATTTAACTTTCACTTTCCTTTTGCCTCTCTACCCTCTCTCTTTAAATTCAGTCATATTTCCCGAGCTGTATCAGATCTGACAAAGGGAACATAAGGCTTATAAGCAGAAGTAGGTAATTTGTTTCTCCAAGTCTGCTCTACCATTCAGGAAGATTATAACTGACTTGGTTGTGATTCCATGGCCATGTCCAATAAAGAGAAAATCTAACCACTTCCCCTTCACAGATTCCCCACTATCAACATCTTAGGGGTTGCCATTGATGAGAAATTCAACTGGACTTGCCATATAAATACAGTGGCCTCAACAGCCAGTAAGAGACTAGAAATACTGCAGTTAAGTAACTCTCCAAAGCCTGTCCACTATCTATAATGCAGAAGTGCGATGGAATACTGCTCACTTACCAGTGAGCACCGTTCCAACAACATACAAGATGCCTGACACCATCCAGGACAAAACAGCACACTTGACTGGCACCACATCCAAAAACATCCAGTCCCTCCATCACAGATACACAGTACACACTGCTGCCTACTATCTACAGGATGTAGTGAAGAAATTCACCAAAGTTCCTTAGACAGCAACTCCTAAAGCCATGACTATTTCCATCTCGAAGGACAAGGGCAGCAGTTACTTGGGAACATGAACAAGCTGCATGCTTCCCTCAAAGCCACTCACCATCCTAACTTGGAAGTACATTGCTGTTCCTCAAGTGTTGCAGGGTCAAAATAATGGAGCTCCCTCCCAAGGGCATTATCGGTCCACCTACAGCACACAGACTGCAGTGCACAATCACCTTCTCAAGGGCAACCAGGGACAGACAACAAACTTGCCCAGACAGCGAGAGCCATGACCCACAGGTGAATTTAGAAAAAAAAATGCATCACCACCATTAGGCTAGCTTTTTAATTTTGAAATCTTTCACTGATTTGAAATTTCACCATCAGTTATGGTGGGACTTAAGCCTATATCCCTCAGACAGAGGTCTGAGGTCCTGGATTATTAATCCAGTGACATTACCACAATACCACCCCAATTATATCTTCTTTTTGAAAGGAAAGAAACCTAAATTGCATGCAATAATTCAGATGTAACTCCCCAACCTCCTGTACAGTTCAAATAAAACTTCCTAAAAATTCCTTTAAGGTTCAAATCACCCTGCAGTAAATGATAATAATCTATTTGCCATCCCTGCAAATTAACTTTCTAATGATTCACACAGCAGAACATCCGGGTTTCTCTGTACCAGGAAGTTTTACAATCTCTTTCCAGTTAAGTGGTCTGTAATAAATCTCATTCTAAGCAACTGAGTTCGGCATTAGATGCTCTATACAACAAAATCATAATCATCTGAATACAGCTTCAGCATTCACAATATCTGAGTTTATAATAAAACAGGAAGGGAAACTTTTCTGCAAAGAGGTGGAGTCCTGTTGTACCAAAAGTAGGCATCCTAGCCTGTGGTTTTGGAATGATAATACGTTTGAAGAATTCTAAGAATTTCTATGCTGCCAGGATCACCGATGACAGAGATCCCCTTCTCCCTGAATCTAATTTATCTCCAGTTTAGCATCAGGAACAATGGTCTTCAAAAACAGCCTGACATTCCCCACTGAGAATCTCAGACTTCCCTACTCCACCAATGTTTAAAATGGATCTCATTTCCAGCATAATCATCAACTAACATGTCACTAATGTTTGCCCTAGTTTTTTTTGTCTCTCCTGCTTCCCCCACTGTTTTCCTTCAAGCCAAAATTGCCACCCAGACTTCTTGACTTTCCTTCCTGACCTCATGATCGTTGACATTCTAATTAGTTCCTTTAAGCCACTGTCCATCTTTTAAATTTATGGATCTCTTTCTCAAATGCTCACCTTCCCGTCACTCAGTCCTCTGTAGTATTCCATCTCTAACCTCCATTTTTGCTACAAAGTCTTCACCATATTGTCATTTCCCAAAGCTTGTGCATCTTTCCTGCAACTCAATGTTTAAAGTTTTACCAATTAGGTTACCAACACAGAGGATGATTAAAAAAACCTTAGTAAGACTGCCACCTTTTTTGTTTTCTTTTATCCGATATGACCATCAGCATTTGCTTCTACTCCTTAATTACCCTCAAGTACACAGTGATGTGCGACCTTCTTAGCCTGCTGTTATCCATGTGGTGTAAATACACTAATGGTGCTGCTTGGGAGTTCCAGGATTTTGGCCCAGCGACAGTGAAATTAAGAACGTTATGTTGCTTAGAGGGAAACTTGCAGGTGGCGGTCTTTCTATGCATCTACTGTCCTTTTCCCTCTACGTGATGGAGATCGCAGATTTGGAAGGTGCAGATAAAGGACTATGGCAAGTCACTGCACTGGACTTTATAAACGGTGCATGTTGCTACTAATGACATCGGTGGTGGAAGGAGTAAATATGAAAAGTGGTGAATGTGATGCTGATGAAGTGGACTGGATTATTCTGGATGGTATAGAGTTCCTCAACTGCTGTGGGAGCTGTACTCAACCAGGCAAGCAAAAAAATCTCCTAGCATATTCATACCTTGTGCTGTGTAGGTGCTAGGCAGATTTTAGGCAGTCTAGTTACATGCCTCAGAATTTGAAATCTCTAACCTGCTCTTGAAGCCAGTTCAGTTCATTTTCTGGTTAATAGTAATTCCAGGATGTTGCCAATGTGGAATTCAGCGAAGGTCATGCCACTAAACATCAAGGACAGATAATCACAAGTTCTGAAGGCGGCTCACTGGCCTCAAAACATTAACTCTGTTTTTCTCTCCCCAGGTGCTCCCAGATCTGCTGAGTTTCTCCAGAAACGAATTTGTTTCAGATCTTCGGCATATACAGTTCTTGGTTTTGTGATTAGATTTTCTGTTCTTGGAGACATTGCCTGACAATGCTGATGAAAATGATTAAGTGGAAATGAAAAAGGAGCAAGCATGGTCAAAGCAGATGCAAATTTCTTGCTTTGTCCTTTCTTGAGTACGTGATTTGAGTGCAAAGCAAATCGTGCGGCAAATCTTGCATGAACAGAAAAAAATAAGTTGTGAATGTCAGACTAAAGGAGAAATCAGAGGCCGACTGAAGGGGACGAATGATAATAGCTATTCTTCGCCTAACATGCCAAGTGCTAGGTCCATTGATGCACTTCTTGGGGCAGTCTGCTGGAAATCAAGCCATGCTATTCCTTCACTTGTCACAAAAGTTAAAGATTTTGAAAAGTACAGAACATTTTCCCCAATTTACCTGTCTTTTACACCCAGGTTGACAGAAAGCACAGGCCAGGTTTCTGTACTTAAGAATGATCATTTATCACAAAAAAAATCATTTTTATGTATAGTTAGAAAGTACGAATAGCTGACATATAACTCTTCTAGTCAAAGCTCTAAACCCATTATAAACTACCCCTTCTGCAGACACGTAAAGAAAAACACAGGAACAAAACCAAAAAGAGTTTTATGGGCAGAGGTAAAGACTGGGAAAGTCTTTTTTGATGGCCCCTGTTCACAAAGTCTTCTGAGATGGTCCTTTTGGCTTGGCAGGATGTGCAGCTCCTCTATAATCCTTTGAGATATTTTCATCTCTTTGCAGGAAACTTATACCATGTATTTGACTTCACAATTAGAGGTCACAACTTACTAGAAGTAGGAAATCAGATAGCTATCTTCAGGCTTGAGATTTTTTTTAGAGCTGAAAAAACAACTCCTCCTCCTCCATAGATTTCTGCCAAAACATTCACATCACAAGGGTTCAACTACCCAGGAATCAATGTCATAGTCACTGGTAGATAGAAGACTTTTGTAATTAAAAACTGGTCTGTGGACAAGGCGACTGCCAAAGCTCCATTCCTAAGCCCCAACTTGTCTGCTAGCTAAATTTCCATTACTACTTGAACAAGCAGCATCCCAGGTAATACTAATGAGTGCTAGTTTACTTGTTTTTCAATGCAGCTCATCTTCAAAAAAAAATTGTTGAAAGTCTTCCCATTTCAATCCACAAATCAAAAATACAGAAAAAAAAATACAAGTACACAGTCTTTTTACCATAGTATGCAACTAAGTATTCATTGAAGATGATTTGAACATATTCCTTAATTGAGCATATGACCTAGTTTAAATGAAGGAGTAATTTTAACAGAACAGAATATAAACTGTCTTACAAACTCAAATGTACTACTTGCCAGAATAATTTCATACCTCAGCTGCTACATTACCCAATGTGTCCAGCCCCAGTTGCTTGAGAGAAGCATACTGACAATGGGAACATAACAACAGGAAACGGACACATGTACGGTGAGCTGCCAATAGCTTCACATTTCCTTCCTCAAATGACAAATTGCGAAGGATTACTGCTATTTGAAGTATACGTTGCCCCTCAACATCATTGATGCCCACTTTATGGGGGGGATGGAATAAAGATGACTCCGTATCGATTTCTATACTCGCACCTAAATTGATATAAGAGACCAATTCCAATTACAGAAGCAAACAGCGAAATGTAAGCAAAATTACAGATTTATAGAGAAAAACAAAGCAGCAGAACGGAACAAAAGAAGTGCTAATGCTCCTTTCTTCCACTTTGGGAGTAAATCAGTAACCCGCATACCATATATCTTCAACAATACAATAGAATTAGGGAACTCAGCTAATGAAAATTAAGGATAACAATTTATTTTTAAACCATTCAACCTTACAGAATATTGAACAATTATAAGCTGTAGATGTTACGTCAGTCTTGAAACACAGTGCATGTAAAATCATAATAAATATCAACTTTTCAGTTAAACTTTTACTTTGTCTCTTGTACTTTGAAAAAAATTACTAACCTTGTAGTCCATTGTTTCTTAAAATAATAAGTTCCCGTATTTCATTATCTTCAACATTATCTTTCCAGAACTGCAAAAGTCAAGAGAGGCCATTTTAAGTAATGCCAAGCATAATAAACTTCTTGCTGGAACTTTGTTAACAGTATTCATAATGAAACGGCATATGAAAATCAAGCCACAAAAAGAAAACTCATGCAACAGTCCTTCAAAATGTTATCCACCAGAATTTTATTCATATCGCTGCAACAATAGGTATTTTGGATTTAAAGTGATAATTCAGCATGGAAAATTACCGCCTGATACAGCAGTTGAATAGGTAATAATTCAAAAGACTGAGATAATACACACATTCGTCAACATGTTTAAATGTATTTGTCTAGCAATATGTAGATATACAGATACAAACAGAACAATTACTGAATGTAGCAAACTAAACACATTTCACACATCCTAAAATCAACAAATCTAAATTCTGAATAATTATAGAACTACACTCGGATAATTTGAGTAGTACATCAAATACATACAGTTGTTACTGAAAATAAACAGGAGTTTTAAGGTGAGATTTTTATGAAGTCTCATGTAACACAGAAAATGTTTGAAGTCTGAGTTAAAAGAAGAGGATTGTAGAAACAATATTTCAACACCAAGAAGTGATAATTCTGATGCAGGTTATGAACAACTCCTCAGATATAATGCAACTTTTAATTAGATAAATCTTTACAAAAATACATTGGCTAACTGAAATTTTATTGATCGCGGTCAAAGAATGGCACTTGTTTCTCACAATGCTGGTCAGTGTGTTGTCAGGCTTTTACATCGAGATTTTCTGTAATTAGGGTGTACTCCAGCTCAATGTCCTCCACAGAAAATGGCTAACTTTTTTTTAAAAACAAGGTGAACAACACTGTGGCTCTTCAGCCAAACAACTGGATTGAAGAAACCTCACTGAGGCACAGACTGGATTTTATTAAAATAGTCAGGTCCCTGACATCCAACAGTGAGAATGATAAAGAATATTTGAAAGGAAACCTCACTGGCTACCTAGACTAGTACTAAGAACTTGACTGAGCAGCAACAGTAATTCTAGCTCAAATAAAATTAAGCTTAGCTAGCCACCTGCCATTGTTCTATAGGTCGCCAGTAATAGATCATGGACCCACTACGATCATGCTGAGGTATTACCCTAATATGACATACACTAATTTTGCTCTTGGTTCCATCTCCAAACTGGTCTATATGGGACAAAAAAGATTTATCCCTATGTAAATCCAAGAATTCCAATTACGTACAAGGTAAGAAACAAAGAATTGAGAGAGAGGAGGGAATAAAGATGATAAGAAATTAAGTCCTTAGCATGAATTGAGCAATCAGACTCCATATGACTAAAATTCAACTTTCTGCATCACAAGTGTTGTTTTGCACTAACTAGGGAAGGTGGCAATAATAATTCTGAAATCTTCTGAGACCAGGAGCTCAAATCTCATCACAGTGGATTGTGAAAACTAAATTCAATAAATCTGGAAATTTTTTTAAAAACTAGCTTAAACTGTGGACAGTTGCTTTAAAAACAGAAACAACTGTCTGGTCCACTGATGTCTTTTAGGCAAGTAAAGCGGTCGTCCTTACCCAGTCTGGTCTGCACATGGCTCCAGCCCCACAAAATTGAGATCAATTCTTAACTCAAGATCAACTTCTGAACAGTTAGTGATAGGCAATAAATATGCCTCAGTGAGGCACGTAGACACACATTATGAACAAAAAAAAAGACCTGCCCTTTTAAGAATTTGCTAACATACGTCTGAACACACGAGCCTAACATCTTTTTTTTTGCTGTGTTTAGTGGACAAGTTGTCAGTGTGGTTGGGATACCAACCGAGCTGGTTCATTAGTTTGCAGACATTTCATTACCCCGCTGGGTAACATCATTAGTGCAGCCTTGCATTGTTGTTTTCTCTCACCTGGTATTTAAACTGAGGTCTATTGGAATTAGTTACCTCATTTCTTCACGGTAGTGTATAAATAAGGTCTAATTCTAAGTGTTTATTGATGGCCTTGGTCCACAAATCTACTAAAGAACTATAGACACTTGTCATTAATTCCACAATTTCATGTTCTTTCATTGATTTCAGTCCTGAATCTATTAACACAACAGTGTTACAGTGTAACCTGTGAAATACAGTAAACTTGTATCACAACATTCAGATTTTTGCATTTAATTGTACGTATACGCGCAAACTATTTATTCTGCAACTATGCTGAGCACAGTAAATCTCACTTTCCTTCAGTAACACACAGTTCTATACATTCCTAGTTTTAAATCTACTGCAGAATGGTTTTTAGAAATGCTTCACACAAGCTTACGTGCAAAAAAATTTTGAACTTCACTTGTCTGCTTTGGGTCGTGTTTGCCTAATTTGGTACTCGTCCCAGCAATGGCAGTCTTGTCCCAGCCGTGTCTTCAAGATATTCCATCGTTCCTCAACTGGCTTTCCCCCAAGCCCTGGAGGTGTTAACTGAACTGTGATGAACTTTGCCATAATTTTACTTGTTTTTTATTATTGTGTATTACTTCTGCCATTGACCTCGGTGCCATGGTGGAGCAACTTATAAAACTTTTCACTTGTACTTTTCATGTAAAAGTACACGTGACAATAAATTTCTATTCTACCTTTTCAATTCATGCTAGCAACTCCTTTTCTTTTCAAAACTAATTTTACACAGAACTTAAAATTGAAACTATGTCCACGATAAGGAAACGCGAAAACCTCCACAGCATATGGAGTAGCTAGTCTCCAGGTTCCAGAAATCTACTTAGCTGAACATACATGCTGCCAGTGTACACAGAAACTGACAAAGTCAAAGTCAACAAGGTGTAGAGCCGGATGAACACAGCAGGCCAAGCAGCATCATAGGAGAGCAGGAAAGCTGACGTTTCGGGTCTAGACCCTTCTTCAGTTTTCTGAAGGAGACTCTAGGCCCTAAACATCAGCTTGCCCGTTCCTATGATGCTGCTTGGCCTGCTGTGTTCATGTGGCTCTACACCTTGTTATCTCAGATTCTCCAGCATCTGCAGTCCCGACTATCTACCAAAGTCAGGGTCACCAAGCTTCTTCAGTTCAGATTTTCTATAATGAATTATGGAACAATTAGAAATATACAGCACGGCTTATGGATGAATCAAAGTTAGCCATGAATATACACCCATTTTTTTGCAAACACATGCATGCTTGCCTCAATGTAGGACATGGAAGTGCAAAATGCAAATAGCAGTAATGTTTATTTGTTGTCAGCAATGGACATCAAACTCAGAAGTCACAAAGTTTGACAAAACACTGATAGTGATATAAAAACAAAATGCTGGAGAAACTCAGAAGGTCTGATATCTTTTTGCATATTTTGAAAAGGACTCCCTTATCACAGGTAGAAGCTGTCTGTTCCTTCTGCGCTGAACTATAGGATCATTTCAATTAAACTATCACAGCAAAGAGTTTGCTGTCATAGCACACCAACTAGACAATTCCAAAATATAAATTCCATTACACACCATATATAATAGTTCACCAAATTAACAAAAAACTGAAGGAATTAGTTGAGGAACAAATGAGACCAAGAGTATAATGCATTACAAGTCAAAACAGCTCTCTGAGATTTATTCTGAGCTTAGCTAAATAAACTTTCATCGCCAGCAATTTGACTCTCATTGTGGAATTGAATCAAAGATGGTTTTGGAAAGGAAAACAAACAAGTTTCCCAGCATCAGTCTTTTCAATAATGCAAGGTATCGAAAGGGCCCGAATACTGTGGTCCAAAATTAAACGGCAGTATTTTGGTCCGACAGGATGTTATATATTAGCGGACAGCTGCATACCAAAACATGATTCTATTTTTCCATGCATTAAATAAAACAGGTGAATTTTACAAGGCTACAACATACATCAAAAGTGACCTAGATCAACCTCTGCCAAAGTTACAATAATTTAGTTATTTCTATTAAAAACAACTTAAGAGAGAGAGGAAAATAATGACAATTGGTTTCGCAAAGTATGGTGAAGTGAAAAGTTTTAATCAGAAAAAAGTCGTGGATTAGTCAAAGAAATCTTGTATGAAATACATGTATTTATTTTACAATACCAGGTATTAGCATCATTCTTTATTCAGAGCCTCAATCCAGACACTATTTAGTCACACAACAAAATAGAAATAAACAAATACCTGCACTGACACAAAAACAAAGTTGCTGGAAAAGCTCAGCATGTCTAGCAGCATCTGTGAAGGAAAAAAGTTAGCGTTTCGTGTCAGATGACTCTTCCTCAGAACTGGGGAACGGGTCACTGGCCCCGAAATGTTAACTCTTTTTTCCTTCATAGATGCTGCCAGGCCTGCTGACCTTTTCCAGCAACTTTGTTTTTGTTCCTGATTTACAGCATCCACAATTCTTTCAGTTTTTAAATACCTGCACTGAACTCAGCTCAATATAAACAAAAGTGTCTATTTCATGATTTGGGGTTACAACTATTCTATAGTGAATTCTGCAGGATTTTGATATTGTCTGTTGGGATGGGGCAGGAAGAAAATTACAAAAACACATAAATCCACGAACACAGAAATTACTTGCATCTATACTGCACTCTTAACATAATAAAATGCCACAAAAAGAAATAGTAAGGGAAATAAGACAGGAACAGAGAAAAAGTGAATTCAAAACAAAAACAACGTTGCTGGAAAAGCTCAGCAGGTTAAGCAACTTCTGGGGATGGAAAAAAAATAACATTTCAGGTCCGGTGACTCTTAAGGCCTGCTGTGTGGCCTTATATAGGGCCTAAGCTCTCCCATGTCCCAGCCCCCTACCCCACACAGCATGCCTTGTTACCACATAGCCTGCCACTGCACACAGACCCCCATGTTAGTCACTAACAGTCCCCATTAACAACTATTCACATTCCCAGCCTGATCGTTATCAACTCTTTGTCCAACTTCTCTCCTCTCTCTTTAGGCTCTATCCTATCATTTACTCCCTACTCCTACCTCCCTCCCCTTTTTTCTGCATATAAAGTGACATTTTCCCAGCCACCATTAATTCTGAGGAAGGGTCACCAGACCCGAAACGTGAACTGTTTTTTTCCTTCACTGATGCTGCCAGACCTGATACTTTTTCCAGAAATTTTGTTTTTGTTCCTGATTTACAGTGTCTGCAGTTCTTTCGGTTTTTATCTAGACTGACATCACAAATGCTATAATTCATTTCTTGCCCTGTCAAATTAAGTCAGACAGGTTATTAACCAAAAGTGTCCAAACCAGATTTTATGCTTCCATGAGATTGCTCCCACCGCCTTTCAATTTTTAACTTTTTATCTAACATTTCCTTTAATTAAGCTAAGTTTGCCACCCGAGCTATTCCTCATGATAGCAAGTTCCATATTCTAAACATTCTCACAGTAAACACAATACTTCTCTATTCCTCTGACATTTATTCACGATGCCAAGTGTGGATAAGATCGAAGCAGTTGATATTGTGTACATGGACTTTCAAAAGATGCATAAATCAAAATACCACTTTCATCAAAAAGCAAAACCGAAGCTAATGGATTAAAATACATGGATATTAAATTGGCTAAATTAAAATTAAGAGGGGCATGAAGTCCCACTTCCTCAAGGTTCAGTGCCATAACTTATTTTTGACATGTGTTAGGGCATTATTACAAAATTTGCAGATTACCTAAAAGCTAAGAGTTTAATAAACAGCAAGGAAGATACAATAGACGTCAAGGTAGCCGAGCCAGGTTGGTGAACACATGAGACTCTGTGCAAGAAAACATGACAAGGCATATTTTGGTAAGAAGAGCACAGTTAGATAATGTGAGCTACATGACAATTTTACATGGGAGGGTTAAGAATGAAGAAAACAAAGAAGGTACTCCAAAAATCTATGAAGGCGAAGTTGTAGGTTAACAAAGCAGTGAATAATAAATGCAAGATAATAAAGTGTGAAGCTGGATGAACACAGCAGGCCAAGCAGCATCTCAGGAGCACAAAAGCTGATGTTTCGGGCCTCGACCCTTCTTCAGAGAGGGGGATGGGGTGAGGGTTCTGGAATGAATAGGGAGAGAGGGGGAGGCAGACCAAAGATGGAGAGAAAAGTAGATAGGAGGAGAGGAGAGTATAGGTGGGGAGGTAGGGAGGGGATAGGTCAGTCCAGGGAAGACGGACAGGTCTAGGAGGTGGGATGAGGTTAGTAGGTAGGAAATGGAGGTGCGGCTTGGGGTGGGAGGAAGGGATGGGTGAGAGGAAGAACAGGTTAGGGAGGCAGAGACAGGCTGGGCTGGTTTTGGGATGCAGTGGGGGGAGGGGAAGAGCTGGGCTGGTTGTGTGGTGCAGTGGGGGGAGGGGATGAACTGGGCTGGTTTTGGGATGCGGTGGGGGAAGGGGAGATTTTGAAGCTGGTGAAGTCCACATTGATACCATTGGGCTTCAAGGTTCCCAAGCGGAATGAGTTGCTGTTCCTGCAACCTTCGGGTGGCATCATTGTGGCTCTGCAGGAGGCCCATGATGGACATGTCATTTAAAGAATGGGAGGGGGAGTTGAAACGGTTGAAATGCACTTCCTACAGACAAAGGGGATGGCAATGGGCACCCGCATGGGCCCCAGCTATGCCTGCCTCTTTGCAGGTTACGTGGAACAGTCCCTCTTCCGTACCTACACAGGCCCCAAACCCCACCTCCGTTACATTGAATACTGTATCAACGCCGCCTCTTGCTCCCCAGAGGAGCTCGAACAGTTCATCCACTTCAACACCTTCCACCCAAACTTCAGTTCACCTGGGCCATCTCCAGCACATTGCTCACCTTCCTGGGCATCTCAGTATCCATCTCAGGCAACCAGCTTGTAAATGATGTCCATTTCAAGCCCATCGACTCCCACAGCTACCTAGAATACACCTCCTCCCACCCACCCTCCTGCAAAAATTCCATCCCCTATTCCCAATTCCTCCGCCTCCGCCGCATCTGCTCCCACGATGAGGCATTCCACTCCCGCACATCCCAGATGTCCAAGTTCTTCAAGGACCGCAACTTTCCCCCCCGCAGTAGTCGAGAACGCCCTTGACCGCGTCTCCCACATTTCCCACAACACATCCCTCACACCCTGCCCCCGCCACAACCGCCCAAAGAGGATTCCCCTCGTTCTCACACACCACTCCACCAACCTCCGGATACAACGCATCATCCTCTGACACTTCCGCCATATACAATCCGACCCCACCACCCAAGGCATTTTTCCATCCCCACCCTTGTCTGCTTTCCGGAGAGACCACTCTCTTCATGACTCCCTTGTTCGCTCCACACTGCCCTCCAACCCCACCACACCCGGCACCTTACCCTGCAACCGCAGGAAATGCTACACTTGCCCACACACCACCTCCCTCACCCCTATCCCAGGCCCCAAGATGACTTTCCATATTAAGCAGAGGTTCACCTGCACATCTGCCAATGTGGTATACTGTATCCATTGTACCCGGTGTGGCTTCCTCTACATTGGGGAAACCAAGTGGAGGCTTGGGGACCGCTTTGCAGAACACCTCCGCTCGGTTCGCAATAAACAACTGCAACTCCCAGTCGCAAACCATTTCAACTCCCCCTCCCATTCTTTGGATGACATGTCCATCATGGGCCTCCTGCAGTGCCACAATGATGCCACCCGAAGGTTGCAGGAACAGCAACTCATTATCCGCTTGGGAACCCTGCAGCCCAATGGTATCAATGTGGACTTCACCAGTTTCAAAATCTCCCCTCCCCACCACTGTATCCCAAAACCAGCCCAGCCTGTCTCTGCCTCCCTAACCTGTTCTTCCTCTCACCCATCCCTTCCTCCCACCCCAAGCCGCGCCTCCATCTCCTACCTACTAACCTCATCCCACCTCCTTGACCTGTCCATCTTCCCTGGACTGACCTATCCCCTCCCTACCTCCCCACCTATACTCTCCTCTCCACCTATCTTTTTTTCTTTCCATCTTCAGTCCGCCTCCCCCTCTCTCCCTATTTATTCCAGAACCCTCGCCCCATCCCCTCTCTGATGAAGGGTCTAGGCACGAAACGTCAGCTTTTGTGCTCCTGAGATGCTGCTTGGCCTGCTGTGTTCATCCAGCTTCACACTTTATTAGCTTGGATTCTCCAGCATCTGCAGTTCCCATTATCACTGATACAATAATAAATGCAATCCTTGTCTTCACAAAGAGAAGCTTGGAATACAAATTCCAGGAAATTAAGTTAAACCTAAATAAATTACTGGTTCTGCCCCAGCTGGAGTAATGTGGCTCCAATTGTAAAGGTGACAGGGATGAATCTGTCAGCTGCAGAAGCTGTTCACTTTACGGTAAAGGCAAAAGGGGATCTTCTATCGCTCATACTAAATACAATCTGCCAGCCTCTGCCACTTTCCCTTTCTGCACACACCATGGCCATGTTAGCATTCACTTCAAGAAACTCGAATACAAAAGCAGGGATGTACGGCTGAGGATGCACAAGGTTCCAGTCGGACCACATTTGGAATATTGTCAACAGTTTTGGGCCCCATGACTGAGAATGGATGTGCTGGTCTTGGAGGGAGTCGAGAGGAGGTTTACAAGAATGACCCTGGGAATGAATGGTTTGTCGTATGAGGAGCGGTTGAGGGCTTAGGGCCTGTACTCAAGGAGAGTTTAGATTAGAGGAATGATAGGGGATGTAATCGAAACTTACTGAATATGGAAACAGCTGGAGAGCGCGAATGTGGGCAAGACATTTCCAGGAGTCGGACAGACTAGGACCTGGAGGGCACAGCCTCAGACTGAAGGGACAACTCCTTAAAACAGAAGAGGCGGAGGAATTTCTTTAACTAGAAGTTGTTGAATCTGAGAAACTCACTACCACAGAAGATTATGGGCAGCCAAGTCATTTGTGTATTTAAGGAAGAGTCAGATAGGTTCTTCATTGGTGAGGGAATCAAGGGTGACAGGAAAAGGCAGGAGAATGAGATTGAAAAACCTATCAGCCACGATCAAAAGGCAGAGAAGACTTGATGGGCCAAATAGCCTAACTCTGCTGCTTTATTTTACGGTTATAAAAGGAGTGAAAAAATCTCATTCTGTTATGCCTGACCCCAGATGGAAAACTGACTTGATGGATCATAACAACAGATAACAACCGATGGTAAAGGTAAGAGCCTATGAAATTTGAGGAAATTTGACTAAGTGGATCCAGAACTGGTTCGGGGCAGGAAGCAGGTGGTGGTGGTCAATGGACGAGTCATTGGAAACTTGTGTCCAGTAGAGTTCTGCAGGAATCAGTATGTGATATATGTTTAGTCTTGAATG
Organism: Stegostoma tigrinum; assembly: GCF_030684315.1. NCBI lineage: Eukaryota > Metazoa > Chordata > Chondrichthyes > Orectolobiformes > Stegostomatidae > Stegostoma > Stegostoma tigrinum. The sequence continues at coordinate 57,422,663 of NC_081371.1, forward strand.
TCGGAGGGCTGATCATTAAGTTCATGGATGATTTTATATATTTTCTTTAAAAATCAAATCGGTGTGTTGGCAAATTGAGGGGGTAGAATAGATTACAGGATATAGATGGGCTGCCCAGATGGGCTAATCAGTGCTAAATGGAATTCAAAGAACCTAAGCTCGGAGAGATGTATTTGGGCAGAAAGAAAAACAAGGCAAGAGAAGAAATAATGAACAGTAGGACCCTGGGGAGCACTGACAATCAGAGGGATCTTGGTGGGCATGTCCACTGGTCCCTCAAGGCAAAAGGACAGGTGGATAAAGTGATGAAGGCAGCATATAGGATACTTGCCTTGATTTGTTGAGGAACAGAGTTTAAGAGGAGGGAGGTTACACTGGAACTGTATTAAAAAAGTTAGCTACAGTATTGTGTATAGTTCTGGAATCCACCTCATGAGAGGGATGCGACTACACTGTCAAGGACGCAGAGGAAAATTTACCAGGTCATTGCCTGGCCTGGAAAAATATTAGTTATGAAAAGTGATTGGATAGACTGGGGCAGTTTTTATTGAGCAGAGCAGAGCAGACTGAAGGGGAACATGATTTGAGATGCACAAAAATTATGAGGAACATAGCCAGGCACAAACCACCTTTACCTTCTCGAGAGGCTAAGGAAATTTGGCATGTCCATGAAGACTTTTATCAATTTTTAGAGATGATACACAATGAAAGTGTTCTATCTAGATGATTCATAACTTGGTCTGGCAGCTACTCTGCTCAGCACCATAAACTACAGAAAGTTGTGAACACAGCCCAATCAAAATCACACAAGCCAACCTCCCATCCACTGATTCCATCTATACTTCTCACTGCCTCAGAAAGGCAGTCAACATAATCAAAGACACTTCCACCCTGGTTATAATCTCGTCGAGCCTCTTCCATCTGGCAGAAAAAAAGACAATGAACAAGCCCTTCAACTCTCCAAGCCTGCGCTGACATTATTCCTCCCCTATACTAAAACTGTCTTCCTTTACAGGATCTGGATCCTTCTCTTCCCTTCCTATTCATGTATTCATCCAGGTGCTTTTTTGAATGCTGCTATTAAGTCTTCTTCCACCACCTCCTCTTGCAATGTATTCCAGGCACTCACCAACATTTGTGTGAAAAACTTGTCTCACACATCACTTTTAAAACTCTTCCCCTTGCACCTTGAACCTGCGTCCCCTAGTAATTGACCCCACCAACCTGGGAAAAAGCCTCACACTTTCCACTGTATTTATGTTATTCACAATCTTATACGCTTCTATCAGGTCGCCCCTCAACCTCCTGAGTTCCAATGAAAACAAATTCAGTCTGTCCAACCTTTCTTCTTGCTAAAATCTCCCGTATCAGACAACATTCTGGAGTAATCCTTTTATGTACCCTTTCCAAAGCATCCACATCCTTCTGGTAGTATGGTGACCAGGACGAAACGGAATAGTCCAAGTGTGACATCACTAAAATTCTATAAAGCTGCTGCATAACTTTTCCAGCCTTATACTCAAGTTTGCTTCCAATGAAAGCAAGCATGTCATGAGCCTTTTTTACTCCCTTATTGACCTGCACTGCCACCTTCAGTGATCTGTGGACCTGCACAGCCTCTGTATATCAATTTTAAGGGTTCCACCATTCACCATATAATCTCCAACTGTACTTGACCTTCCAAAATGCAGCATCTCATATTTTTCAGATTAAACTCCATCTGCCATTTTTCTGCCCACACCTCCAACCGATCTGTATCCTGCTGTGTTCTCTGAATGTCCTTTAGGTAAAGAAACTGCTATCCTTACATGGTCTGGTCAACACGTGACTCCAAACCGACAGCAACGTGATGGACTCTCAATTGCCCTCTGGACAATAAATGCTGCCTGACCACCGATGCCCTCATCCCATAAATGAATTAAAACAAAACAGTCCTCCTCACTAACCGCAACTTGCATTGCATTATCCGCAAACTTACTAATTAGACCAGCTACATGTTCCTCCAAATCATTTGTGTAGATCACAAAACAACAGAGGTCCCAGCATTGATCCCTATGGAACACCACTAGTCACAGCCTTCTATTTTGAAAAGCATCCTTCCACCGCTAACCTCTGTCACATAGGACTAAGCCAGTTCTGAATTCATCTTGCCAGCTCAGCCCAATACCATCTGACATCATCTTTTGGACCAGTATGCTATGAGGGACCTTATCAAAGGCTTTATTGAAGTCCATGCAGACATCTGCTTTTCCCTCCATCTTTGTCACCTTCTCAAAACAAAACTCTATCAAGTTAGTGAGGCATGACTAGCCCTGCAGAAAACCATACTGTCTTTCGTTAATAAGTCCATTTGCTTCTAACTGCATATAGATCTTGTCCCTAAAAGTCTTTTCCAATAATTTCCCTACCACTGAAGAGACTCTCAGGCTTGTAATTTCCAGGTTTATCTCTGATAACCTTCTTTAACAGTGGGACAACAGTGGGACAACAGTGGGTATTCTCCAGTCCTCTGGGACCTCACCTGTGGCCAAAGAAGATACAATGATGTTTGTCAATGCTCCAGCAATTTGTTCTCTTGCCTCCCTCAGAATTCTGGCATAGATCCCATGAGGACTTGGAGGCTTATTTACCTTAATACTTTTTAAGATGCACAACACCTCTTCCTTTTTAACAGTGACCTGGCTGAGAAACTCAACGCTCTTCTCCGCCCCCACTAATTTCTTCTCTTTGGTGAATACCTACATAAAATGCGTGTTTAGGATCTCACCTACCTCTTCTGGTTCCACACAGATTCCCTTCTCTGTTCTCGAGTGGGAAGATACAAAAACTTAAAACACACATACCAACAGATTCATGAGCTGCTTCCTTCCTGCTGTTATTGGATTTCTGAATGGACCTCTCAAATTTTAAATTTAATATTGATCTCGCTCTTTGTGCTTCTTCACTACAGCCATGCTATTATATAGAACATAGAACATTACAGCACAGTACAGGCCCTTCAGCCCTCGATGTTGTGCCGACCTGACATACCGATCTCAAGCCCATCTAACCTACACTATTCCATGTACGTCCATATGCGTGTCCAACATGACTTAAATGTACCTAAAGTTGGCAAATCCACTACCGTTGCAGGCAAAGCGTTCCATTCCCTTACTACTCTCTGAGAAAAGAAACTACCTCTGACATCTGTCCTATATCTTTCACCCCTCAATTTAAAGCTATGCCCCCTCGTGCTCGCCGTCACCATCCTAGGAAAAAGGCTCTCCTTACCCACCCTATCTAACCCTCTGATTATTTTATATGCTTCAATTAAGTCACCTCTCAACCTTCTTCTCTCCAATGAAAAAACCCTCAAGTCCCTCAGCCTTTCCTCGTAAGACCTTCCCTCCATACCAGGCAAAATCCTCGTAAATCTCCTCTGCACCCTTTCCAAAGCTTCCACATCCTTCTTATAATGCGGTGACCAGAACGGCACACAATACTCCAAGTGCGGCCGCATCAGAGTTTTGTACAGCTTCACCATAACCTCTTGGTTCCGGAAATCGATCCCTCTATTAATAAAAGCTAAAACACTGTATGCCTTCTTAACAGCCCTGTCAACCTGGGTGGCAACTTTCAAGGATCTGTGTACATGGACACCGAGATCTCTCTGCTCATCTACACTGCTAAGAATCTTACCATTAGCCCTCACCTCACACTTGTCTGCATTAAACTCCATTTGCCACCTCTCAGCCCAGCTCTGCAGCTTATCTATGTCTCTCTGCAACCTACAGCATCCTTCGTCACTATCCACAACTCCACCGACCTTAGTGTCGTCTGCAAATTTACTAACCCATCCCTCTACGCCCTCATCCAGGTCATTTATAAAAATGACAAACAGCAGTGCACCCAACACCAACGCTTGCCATACACCACCAGTAACTGCTCTTCAGGATGAACATTTCCCATCAACTACCACCCTCTGTCTTCTTTCAGCAAGCCGATTTCCAATCCAAACTGCTATATCTCCCACAATTCCATTCCTCCGCATTTTGTACAATAGCCTATTGTGGGGAACCTTATCGAACGCCTTGCTGAAATCCATGTACACCACATCAACCAGTTTACTCTCATCTACCTGTTTGGTCACCTTCTCAAAGAACTCAATAAGGTTTGTGAGGCACGACCTTCCCTTCACAAAACCGTGCTGACTATCCCGAATCAATTTATTCTTTTCTAGATGATTATAAATCCTATCCCTTATAACCTTTTCCAACACTTTACCAACAACTGAGGTAAGGCTCACTGGTCTATAATTACCAAGGTTGTCTCTACTCCCCTTCTTGAACAGGGGAACCACATTTGCTATCCTCCAGTCATCTGGCACCATTCCTGTAGACAATGACAAGTTAAAAATCAATGCCAAAGGCTCAGCAATCTCCTCCCTGGCTTCCCAGAGGATCCAAGGATAAATCCCATCCAGCCCAGGAGGCTTATCTATCTTCACCTTCTGAAGGATTTCTAATACCTCTTCCTTGTGAACCTCAATCCCACCTAGTCTAGTATTTTCCTCGACAACATTGGCGTTTTCTAGAGTGAATACTGTTGAAAAATATTCATTTAGCGCTTCCCCTATCTCATCTGACTCCACACACAACTTACCACTACTATCCTTGATTGGGCCTAATCTTACTTTCGTCATTCTTTTATTCCTTAAATACCTATAGAAAGCCTTTGGGTTTACCCTGATCCTATCTGCCAACAACTTCTCATGTCTCCTCCTGGCTCTTTTGAGCTCTCTCTTTAGGTCTTTCCTGGCTACCTCGTAGCCCTCAAGTGCCCTAACTGAGCCTTCACATCTCATCCTTACATAAGCCTTCTTCTTCCTCTTGACCAGAGATTCCACCTCCTTCGTAAACCACAGCTCCCGCACTCTACAGCTTCCTCCCTGCCTGACAGGTACATATTTATCTGGGACACACAGGAGCTTTTCCTTGAATAAGCTCCACATTTCTAATGTGCCCATCCCCTGCAGTATCCTTCCCCATTCTATGCTCCCTAAATCTTGCCTAATCTCATCGTAATTGCCTTTCCCCCAGCTATAACTCTTGCCCAGTGGTATACACCTATCCCTTTCCATCACTAAAGTAAACATAACAGAATTGTGATCACTATCACCAAAGTGCTCACCTACTTCCAAATCTAACACCTGGCCGGGCTCATTACCCAGTACCAAATCTAATGTGGCTTCGCCCCTTGTTGGCCTATCTACATATTGTGTCAGGAAGCCCTCCTGCACACACTGGACAAAAACTGACCCATCTATAGTACTCGAACTATAGTGTTCCCAGTCAATATTTGCAAAGTTGAAGTCCCCCATGACAACTACCCTGTCTCTCTCACTCCTATCAAGGATCATCTTTGCTATCCTTTCCTCTACATCTCTGGAACTATTCGGAGGCCTATAGAAAACTCCCAACAGGGTGACCTCTCCTTTCCTGTTTCTAACCTCAGCCCATACTACCTCAGTTGACAAGTCCCCAAACATCCTTTCTGCAACTGTAATCCTGTCCTTGACCAACAATGCCACACCTCCGCCTCTTTTACCATCTTCTCTTTCGGTCTTTCCTGGCTACCTCGTAGCCCTCAAGTGCCCTAACTGAGCCTTCACATCTCATCCTTTGCTCTGTTCTACTACCGTAATACAGTTTCTATGGCATGATCTGCCTGGACTGCACACAAAACAAAACTTTTCATTGTACCTAGGTACATGTGACAATAATAGATCAAATTAAAATCAAATCAACATATGGAAAGGAGCTTTTCCCCTTGGTGGAGGAAACAAAGTCCAGGGCATAGATTTATGCTAAGGGTAGGAGGTTTAGAGGCAATGTGAAGAAGGTTGTAGAAATGTCAAGCTCTCTGCCTGGAAGCTGGGAGAGTTAGAAACCATCCTCACATTCAAATAGCATTCAAATTACACTTGCGATGCCAAGACATACATGGCTATGGGCCAAGTATTAGAAAATGGGATTTAAAGAGTTTGGTAGTTGCTTTTGACCAGCGCCAATTCAATAAGCTGGAAGGTCATTACATTTGTGCATTACATCAAGATCTTAATGGTCATAGCAAAACTAAATTGCAAACTGCCTCCTTGCACTATCCTTTTACAGATAATCAATTTCAAAAGATATTTCACTTCTTTATCACCTCTTACGTTTTTATTTAATTGATTCCCTCAAGTTTCTTTTCCTTGACTTGCAGAGACAGTTTTACAATTCTTATCCGAGTTGACTGGTACGAACTTTTTATGGCACTGAGGCCACAGTTTTCCAGTTTTAACTGGAAGATTTCAGACCAATCTCTCCTGGCTTGGAATCTTCATTAACTATACTTTGCTACTGTGGCTTGTTCTCCTAAACTAAAAGCTCAATTCTTACATTGGGCGAAACCAATCTCCATTCTGAACCAAACTCTGATTCTTCTGAACAAAGATCTTGACTGCCTGTTCAGAAGTCAAAACTAGACCTGCTAGCTCTGTGGTCTGTTGTAAACTCAGCAGTACAAACTAGTCACGCATTTATACAACTTGGGGTTCTGCCAGGTACTGGACTACAGTCACATGCTTTCTTGGAATTAATGTACTTTGGTCACTATTTCAAATGGCTTTCTGACCAGTACATAAAACAATTACATTCAGAGAACTGACCCACATCTAGCTGCTTGTACTTGAAATTCCAAATGCCAAAATATAATTAAAAATCTTTATGTATAACTGGGGTCTATTTAACATAGACCTTGCTGGCTTTGACTGATGTCTTTGGCATCTGCTTCAACCAGCAGGACAAAATCTAAGGCAGTAGGATTCTGGCAACTTTTAGTATACAACTAACCATAGCAATTTTAATTACATGCTTGCACAGCACCTGTTGTACAGAAATTTGAAAGGACTCCTATCAGATAAGATAGGTGGCAGTAAATAACATTGATCTCTCGAATGAAAGTGAGGTAATCTCTCATCTATCCTTACACGTCTTGAAGCTGGAAAGTACACAATCTGGATAAAATCCAAAATTTGATACCTTCTAACTACTTCATGTTGGCTGCATGAGGCATCAGGTTGAAAGTCTTGCTCAATCACCGAGCACAACACAAGTGAGTTTCTCCAAACAGTACGATGATCTCTAATCATTTCTCCTTTACATTATGCAGGAGAATATAAAGAAAAACTGCTTATTGCTTAATTACTCTGTAGAATTCAGAACTCTTGCTCCAACAAAAGGCAAATAAAAATGTTGTATTTAATTATTTACTATATTTAAATAAAAACATAATTGACCACCTACCATAAGATCTGGACAACTAGAACATAAAAAGGAAGACAATTTTGTACAAAACTATACAAACCACTGGTTAGACCACATCTTGAAATGTTTTAGTCATTAAATAAAAAATGGCAATTGTAGCTTTGGAAGGAGTAACATGCATTTACCATAATGTTACTAACTGAGGACTAGATTTGAGGAATATTACATTCCATAGGTTTATGTTTCCTGGCATGGGATGCTAAAAAGCAGCTAGGAGCCAGACAACCTAAGGCAGTTGCTAGATAGAACAAATTTTCTTTACATTAGTGGGGTCTGAGATAAGACTATATGTTGTAACCATAAAGCATCAGCCAGGTCATGCAGGAGTCTAAGTAGGAAATATTTTCATACAAAGCAAGTTGTAAGTTTAACACTCACTCTCACAAGCAGTAGACACTAACTCAATTAATAAATTTTAAATGGAAGATCAATAGAGCCTTGCTAGTTAAGGCTAAATGCAGAGCCAAGGCAGGTGAAAGGTGTTAAGGTACAGTCAGTTGCAACTTCACTGAAATGACAAAAAGAGAGGTTTGAGCAGTCCATTGGTCCTGTTGTCCCATTGTGGTTAATAAAATGAATGGTATAATCAACATGACTATGTAGAGTCATTTGTTTAGTCCAAAAGGATTATAGTTAACACAAGAAATGTAACAAGAATTGCCACCATTCATCAAATCAGAAATCGTAAAGTTACATTCAGGATGACCGGTGCATATCTATAATCAACCTAATATAGCATATGTTACTGGAATCAAAATATTACAAATCAAATTGCACCTATACAACCTATCATATTTTTTACCTTAACAAAATCTCTGCCTGTTTTTTCTTTCCATTCTGCACCAAATACAGAAGACAAGGTACCCAAATCTGTAAACAATCATATTAGGATAAATAAGCATAAAACATAGCTAGTATAATCAAAATGTTTAACACGGGCCTTCAAAGATTTATTAATTGTTTGTAGCTTTAGCATATTAACGGCAAACTCTCAAGCTTAACTTTTTTTCCACAAAAATCTAATCATCAAGAACAATAGTGTGTGTGTGCATTCTTCAATTAGCAATACTCCTTTTTCAAAAAAGTGGGAATACGATTTATGTTAATGGAATAGTGATGCTTTGACTAGTACAATTTTGATAATATTTTCTTGACCAATGATTGGAAATTAATGAGCAAGTACCTTGCTTATTTTCAAGAGCTTCTTGCAACGTTAAGTAGAAAAATTCAAAAATCATACCCAAAACATGCCTGAACTATCATGTATGAAATGCTGACTACCACAACGCATTTTTAAAAAACATATCATTCATGCGTAAAGAACTTGGAAATCTTCATAAAAAGACTGTTGACAATACAGCAAAAGAGAACTACAATTACTTAAAATTTTCTTCACACGCTATAATTTGGATAAAATAAATGGGAAAAGTAAATTTATAATCAAATCTGAAGTAAATTGTGGGGGACCAAAACAATATAAGCTAGATGTCAGACAGAAGTGAAACAGCAATTTTCTGGTCAATAACAAGGTACTTGTTACTGACCTTGAGAAGCTCGATCCAAATATTTAGTGGCTCTAGAGTGTCTATTTTCTGTATTTGGCATAATGTTCAAAACACACAATTCAGGATCTTTCCTTTCAGATGATAGCTTGGGAATGTTTAAGCAATATGAGGGAGAAAACAAAAAGCGTATATCTCTATCTCTTCATCTAGCAGCCCTTGTGGAGAAGTTACTTAAAATTATAATTAAAATAAAATGATTGAACACTTGGGAAAATATGAGCTGTAAGGTTTTGGAGTGGGCCTGTAGCTCAGGGTGAGTGTTGAGGTTGGTTGGCTTGCTGAGCTGGTTTGTTGTTTCGCAGATGTTTTGTTACCATGCTTGATAACATCCTTAGTGCAGCGTCCGATGAAGCGTCAGTGTGTTTTCCCATCTGGTTTTTAAACTCTGGGGTTTGTTGAGATGGATTTGCTTCACTTCCGGTTTTCCCTCTAGTGGAATGTATATGGGATCGGGTTCAACGTGTTTATTAATAGCATGCTTTGTGGAGTGCCATGCATCCAGGAATTCTCGTGCTTGTCTCTGCCTAGCCTGTCCCAGGATCTTGGTGTTGTCCCAGTCAAAGTAGTGGTTCTCCTCGTCCATGTGGATTGAGATGAGTGAGTATTGATTCGGTGTCTTTTTGTAGCCAGTTGGCGTTCATGTACTCTTGTAGTTAGTTTCCTTGCTGTTTGTCAAATGTAGTGTTTCTCGCAGTCTGTGCAGGGAATTTTGGAGATGATATTGGTCCTGTCCATGGCGGGGAGTGGGCCTTCAGTTCAGGTGAGCAGTTGGCGTAGGGTCGTGTGCCATGCTGATACCCAGCGGTTGTAGGAGTCTTGTGGTGAGTTCCGACGCGTCCCTGATGTAGGGTACTGTGATGAGTGTGGCAGGACGTGTAAAATCTTTCTGATGCTGTTCCTGTAGGTATCTTCTGACCCAGTTCTTTAGATATCCATTATCCTTATACATTTGGAAGAGGTATTCCTCCTCCTCTTGGCATAGTTCCATGTTGCTGCAGTGTGTTGTTGCCCTTTTAAATAGTGTTCACATGCAGCTTCGTCTGTGTGCGCTGGGATGGTTACTATTAATGTTCAGTACCTGGTCTGTGTGTGGGGCTTTTCGGCGTACTTTCATTTGCAGTTCCCCATTTGTCTTGCGTACTACCATGACATCCAGCAACGGGAGCTGTTTGTTCTTCTCCTCCTCTCTGGTGAATCTTGTTCCGGTGAGGGTGTTGTTTATGTGTTTGTGTGTCTCTTCTAATTTGGTCCATTTAATGATAACAAAAGGTGTCATCTACGTAGCGTATCCATAGTTTAGGTTGGATTTGCAGAAGGACGGTCCCTTCCAGTCTTTGCATCACCAATACTCACTCATCTCAACCCACACGGACAAGGAGAACTATGACTTCGACTGGGATAATGCCAAGATCCTGGGACAGGCTAGGCAGAGACAAGCATGAGAATTCCTGGAAGCATGGCAGTCCACGAAGCATGCTATTAATAAACACATTGAACCTGGCCCCATATACATTTCACTACAAAGGAAAACTGGAAGTGAAGCAATCCATCTCAACAGACCCCAGAGTTTAAAAACCAGGTGGGAAAACATACCAACACTTCATCGGAGGCCAGCATGGTAACGAAACATCTGCAAAGCAACAAAGCAGCTCAGTGAGCCAACCAAACTCAAAATGAGCTAATTAGAGAAAACTAACATGGATTAGAAATGTGAAGGTCATGTCTAAGGTAGTGGTGTTTACTTAAGTACCAGTGGAAAACTGGAAGACACAACTTGAAAATAGAGAATCAGCATGGTTGAAGTCTTTATTTTAAACCACCCACCACCCCTCCCCACCAACTGCCATGGCTGTAAATTTATTTTGTACATACACAAGCAGATCAGTTCACAAAATAAGTAATAAAAGAACTTCCAAAAATTGAACTTGCTAATTCTATTAAAAATTCACGTGAATCCTTGAATCAACAGTAGATATCCTAAAGTAAATCCGAAAGTATTGAACTAAATAAAGTGAGCTGCTACATTTTTCTAAGTCTGTAATACTTCCAAAAGCAAATAAAATGTACCAGTCCTCAAAATGGACAGAGGGGATAAAGAATCTAGGATACTTATCTCTTCTGACAGAAACTTAATAAAGAGGTGAATAAGAAAAATTCTACCTTCAGAATCGTCGAGGTTTAAAAAGTTGAATAGAATGCCCTTCATCTTCAGGTATTTCAAAATTTCAACTACTTTTTTTTAAAAACAGAGATTCATGTGAAAACCTTTAGGTTGGAGGCTAAAAACACAAACATTTCTGAAAGCAGAGTATCACATCACAGCCCCTCCCACCCCACGTTCCCACCTATCTTCCGATAACCTTTCACCCACTTGCTATCTGTCTACCTTGGCATTAAAAGAAGATTCAAAGGCTCTACTTCCACTGGCTGAGAAAAAAAATTCTCAGGATTTACAGCCCTCAGAGTAAGGTATTCTCATGCCTGTCTGAATAAGCAACCCCTTATTTTTAAGCACTGACCCCCAAGCTCTAGATTCTATGGCAACAGGAAACAACCTTACATTCTTTCCACATGTACCCTGTCAATAGCTACTTAAGATCCTCAACTTTCAATCAAGACTCTTCTGAATTCCAGCAGATACAAGCCAATTCTGTCCAAACTTCCTTCATATGCAACTCATCCATAACAGAATTAGTGAAGGTATCAAAACAATCATTGGAGTCTCATTTCTAATCCACAAATTATTTTCTGAAAGGAACATACAATTCAAATGAACGTTAAAAGCATGCTTGTATCAACACAACTATGTCTGACTGTCATACATATAGCCAATAAATTATACCTTTACACCTCACTAAACCAATTTGTTAATTATACTAAAACAAAGAGCAAAGCAGTAATGAAAGAAGCTGCCAAAAATAAATGTGGTTGGATCCATTCTGCAACTGGTCATATTTTTGCCAATGTAATTTTACATTGATAAATACAGAAACATCAGACAAAATGTACTAAAATTAACTTATTTACTTCTTTTAGAATGGGGTTCTCAATATGTGACAGCTACTTGGTGGTGCAGGCCCAAATGGTCGAATGGCTTACTACTACAACGACTATTTTTTGTGTTCACTTAATGCTATATCACATAAACCAATGGGTGACAGACTGCTTGGAGTTCTTCCTATTTGGAAAGAAACCATGTTTTCTTGCAAGGACGTGCACCCTGAAAAGATTCCTGGCTGCATGGATGGTCTCTGATTGCTCGCCAAAAACTGCTTTCACAATTTAACAGAATTTTATGGAATTTTCATTGACGCAGTCTGACAAAAAGATTTCCAATCATTTGAATCCTGGAGAAAGTCTAACACACTGAGCATCTCAGCTAGGCTTACAAGCAAATTAATATTCCTTTAATTTTGCCCGACTATTACCTGCATAGTTGTGTGAGACAGCAATAGTTTAAAGTGCCAAAGTTACAAATCGTGGCTACCTGCTTATGAAAAAGCATAGCTCCCATCACGAATCGCAAAAACACCAATCTTCATATCAAAAATGCACTGGACATACTGCCTGATACAGACAAGATGGGCCAATGGTCTCCTTCCAAACTGTAAAATTCTACACTGTCAGGTATAATAGTCCATATTGCTACCTCTTTGCACTGCTTTTGAATGTATCAGTACTGTAACTTGCACAAAAATATAAAGCATTGCTTTACATTTAAATGTTACAAAATATTCACAGATGTGTTCATTCCCAAAATGTGGGCATCGCGATAATAGCAGCATTTATTCTCCAGCTCTAACTGCCCTAAGGTGGCAGTGATAGGCCATACAAATAATTTTCACAATATTTTGATTAAAACATAACAACTCTTAAAGTGAGCATTAAATACTACCATAATAACCTGGCTTGGAGTGATTTTTCTGACTTCCTACCAACAATGTGCGTTGCTGGTTACGAGAGTGAATTATAAAGATCAACTATTCTAGAACAAGACTTGTACATATTTGCAGACATTGAATGCATGACCACTAAGTGAATCAAATGGCATGCTTTGCAAACTTTGAATCTGGAATATTTGACTTATTTGATTCCAGCCCAGAAGACCAAATTCTGAACTTGCATAATCTGATCTCTAGCTTTTGATTGTCAACTAAAATATTTAAAATTCAGTAGCTGAAAGTGAAAAAGCTAATAACTTGGCAAATATTGTCAACATAGATTAATATTTAGCAGTATAACTTACTGTCATCGAAAACTCCAGCATGCGCAAGTAAAACGGTGGTGATTCTGGGGTCCTTGTCAAGTTGCATGATGTGCTTATTCCCATTTGACAGAAGAGTGCAAACATTAATTGCAAAGTCCACTTCATTAGGGAGTCCAGACATAAGGGAAAGCACCAATTTATTGTAGTCACTAAGTGTGACAAACTCCGTATTAAGTCCATAGCTTTGTCGAATATAATCTAAAAGAGAAAAGGAAACAATTTAGCCCAAGCAAAATTTCTCTTCAGTACCAGCAAAAGAAAAACACATGCACACACTGTTCTATAAACATGAAAAATATAAAAGTATCCTATGCTTTCTCTGCGGGTGAAGATGCATGACATCAACTTCTACCAGTTTTTAAATATATTTCAGTCACAAAATGTCATATTGAATAAAAATGCATTTCATATCATGTCCTAACTGAAGAACATGGTGCACCACATGAAATTAATAGTTTAGGTTAAAAACAAATTCAAATACAAAAAGAGCTCAACCATGCACTAAACCAGTAGAACTTTATAACTTATCCAACCATACATCTGTCACGTAAAAACTAAAAGGTTTACAATTTGATCAACCAAACAGCATTTCACATGAACATACGAACAAAGAGCAGGAACAGGACATTCAACCCCCAATCCTGCTCCTCCATTCAATAAGATCACGGCTGACTTGATCATAACATCAAATCTCATTTCTGCCTAGCCTGATAACCTTCCACTTGCTTGCTTAATCTATTTAAATTTGCCTTAAGTATACTTAAGGACTCTGCTTCCACTACCTTTTCAGGAGAGTTACAAAGATGCTCAGACCTCAGAGAAATAAGCTTGCCTAGTCTGTTTTAAATGAGAGAGTCCTGATTTAAACAATTATCCCAGCTTCCAGATTGTCCCATAAAAGGAGACATCCTCTCCACATCCAGCTTGTTCTGGTTTCTTTAACCATTCATGAGACGGGGGTGTCACTGACTAGGCCAGTATTTATTGCTCCTACCTAATTGCCCAGAGGGAAGTTATGAGTTAACCCACATTGCTGTGGGTCTGGAGTCACATGTAGGTCAGACCACCTAAGGACAGTAGTTTCCTGCCCTCGAGGACATGAATGAACCAGATGGTAAAGGTGTTCATTTTTTAAAATCAAGTCCATCTCCCTCCGAGCTCCATGCTTGGCCTGTCCAAATTTTCCTTTTGATACAACCCGTTGATCATTAGCCTGGTGAATTGCTTTGAATGCATTCACATTCACAAGTCCATTCACAGGTTTAAAACTTGACAGACAATCGAACTGCAGCAGGTTTCACTGTTGTGTGTACAATAGTCAGGTACAGATACATTAGATAATCTATATATGGATTTTTTGTTATCGGGTAAAAAAAGAATGCCTAGCTTAGTGTCAAAATCCATCACACAGACCTGCTTTCCATCCATTGACTCCATCTACACTTCCTGCTGCCTCAGAAAAAAGCAACCAACATAATCAAAGACTCCTCCCACCCAGTTATACTCTCTCTCACCTTCCTCTGGTAGGTAGAAAATATAGAAGTTTGAATGCATGTACGGACAGATTCAAGAAGAGTTTCCTCCCCACTGCTATCAGACTTTTGAACAGACCTGTCAAATATTAATTCTGATCTCTCTCCTTGCATCCTCTCTGCGCCGAACACTGCTTCTGTTCTGGATGCACTTTGTATGGTATGATCTGCATGTATAGCATGCAAAGTAACACTTCTCACCCTGTCACGGGATGTGACAACAATATATCAAACTCATTGGAATATTGTGCTGCTCTGCTGACAATCTGACCAATCTACATTTGCTCATTAGCATCATGTGGAATTTGAGCTACAGCAGGCTCCATGGGAATTTCCTAGGAAAGAGATTCTAATAGTCAATACTTCTATGCCTCAAACTATCTGAAAGCATCATTAAAGTATGGGAATTCAGAGGGTTCTGTTTCATGTTAAACCACACTAGCGCAGTCTGCTAGAAATCCAGCCCCACTAACTTTCGAGATGACTGTGTATAAAGTTTTAAAAGTATACAGAGTTCTCCAAATTACCTATCTTTCAGGGCCAGATTGACAAAGTATGGACCAAGTTTCTGCATTTAATAAAAATGACTATCATTACAAATAAAGAGATTCCAAATTCAGATAATCAGTTATAATTGTTGAAATGAAACTCTGTTAGAAACTGGCTCCAGCCAATAATGTTGAAATTTTTTCCAGCTATGTCCCGTAAACAAAGAGCAAATTGAACCTGACTAATTACTGACCCATCATCCTGTTTTTAATTATTAAAAAAGTGAAGGAAGGCTTCATCAACAGTGCTGTCAAACAGGACTGGCTTAGCATTATAATAAAATGTGAGGCTGGATGAACACAGCAGGCCAAGCAGCATCTCAGGAGCACAAAAGCTGACGTTTCGGGCCTCGACCCTTCATCAGAGAGGCGGATGGGGTGAGGGTTCTGGAATAAATCGGGAGAGAGGGGGAGGCGGACCAAAGATGGGGAGAAAAGAAGATAGGTGGAGAGGACAGTATAGGTGGGGAGGTAGGGAGGGGATAGCTCAGGCCAGAAGAGACGGACAGGTCAAGGAGGTGGGATGAGGTTAGTAGGTAGGAGATGGAGGTGTGGCCTGGGGTGGGAGGAAGGGATGGGTGAGAGGAAGAACAGGTTAGGGAGGCAGTGACAGGTTGGACTGGTTTTGGGATGCAGTGGGTGGAGGGGACAAACGGGGCTGGTTTTGGGGTGCGGTGGGGTAAGGGGAGATTTTGAAGCTGGTGAAGTCCACATTGATACCATTGGGCTGCAGGGTTCCCAAGCGGATAATGAGTTGCTGTTCCTGCAACCTTCGGGTGGCATCATTGTGGCAGTGCAGGAGGCCCATGATGGACATGTCATCTAAAGAATGGGAGGGGGAGTGGAAATGGTTCGCGACTGGGAGGTGCAGTTGTTTATTGCGAACCGAGCAGAGGTGTTCTGCAAAGCAGTCCCCAAGCCTCCGCTTGTTTTCCCAAATATAGAGGAAGCCACACCAGGTACAATGGATACAGTATACCACATTGGCAGATGTGCAGGTGAACCTCTGCTTAATATGGAAAGTCATCTTGGGGCCTGGGATAGGGGTGAGGGAGGTGGTGTGGGGGCAAGTGTAGCATTTCCTGCGGTTGCAGGGTAAGGTGCCGGGTGTGGTGGGGTTGGAGGGCAGTGTGGAGCAAACAAGGGAGTCACGGAGAGAGTGGTCTCTCCGGAAAGCAGACAAGGGTGGGGATGGAAAAATGTCTTGGGTGGTGGGGTCGGATTGTAGATGGCGGAACTGTCGGAGGATGATGTGTTGTATCCAGAGGTTGGTGGGGTGGTGTGTGAGAACGAGGGGAATCCTCTTTGGGCGGTTGTGGCGGGGGCAGGGTGTGAGGGATGTGTTGTGGAAAATACGGGAGACGTGGTCAAGGGCGTTCTCGACCACTGTGGTGGGTAAGTTGCGGTCCTTGAAGAACCTGGACATCTGGGATGTGCGGGAGTGGAATGCTTCATCGTGGGAGCAGATGCGGCGGAGGAGGAGGAATTGGGAATAGGGGATGGAATTTTTGCAGGAGGGTGGGTGGGAGGAGGTGTATTCTAGGTAGCTGTGGGAGTCGGTGGGCTTGAAATGAACATCAGTTACAAGCTGGTTGCCTGAGATGGAGACAGAGGTCCAGGAAGGTGAGCAATGTGCTGGAGATGGCCCAGGTGAACTGAAGGTTGGGGTGGAAGGTGTTGGTGAAGTGGATGAACCGTTCGAGCTCCTCTGGAGAGCAAGAGGCGGCGCCGATACAGTCATCAATGTAATGGAGGAAGAGGTGGGGTTTGGGGCCTGTGTAGGTGCGGAAGAGGGACTGTTCCACATAACCAACAAAGAGGCAGGCATAGCTGGGGCCCATGGCCACCCCCTTCGTCTGTAGGAAGTGGGAGGAATCAAAAGAGAAGTTGTTGAGGGTGAGGACGAGTTTGGCTAGGCGGATGAGGGTGTCGGTGGAGGGGGACTGGTCGGGCCTGCAGGACAGGAAGAAGCGGAGGGCCTTGAGGCCATCTGCATGCGGAATACAGGTGTATAGGGACTGGACGTCCACGGTGAAAATGAGGTGTTGGGGGCCAGGGAATTGGAGGTTCTGGAGGAGGTGGAGGGCGTGGGTGGTGTCACGGACGTAGGTGGGGAGTTCCTGGGCCAAAGGGGAGAAAATGGAGTCCAGATAGTTGGAGATGAGTTCGGTGGGGCAGGAACAGGTTGAGACAATGGGTCGACCAGGGCAGGCAGGTTTGTGGATTTTGGGAAGGAGATAGAAACAGGCCGTGCAGGGTTGGGAAACAATGAGGTTGGAGGCTGTGGGTGGGAGGTCCCCTGAGGTGATGAGGTCATGAATGGTGTTGGAGATGATGGTTTGGTGCTTGGGGGTGGGGTCATGATCGAGGGGGTGGTAGGAGGTGGTGTCGGAGAGTTGGCGTTTGGCCTCTGCGATGTAGAGGTCAGTGCGCCACACTACCACTGCGCCACCCTTACCTAATGCTTAGCATTAACCTGCTCCTTGATGCTCAGTTTGGGTTCCACCAGGGTCACTCAGCTCCTAAGCTCTTGATCAGCAATGGACAAAGAGCTGAAATTCAGATGTGGGGCTAGAGTGTCTACCCTTAATATCAAGGCTATTTTGACCAAGTGTGGCATCATGGAGCCCCAGCAGAACATGAATCAATGAGAACCAGGGAGAAAACTCCCCGCTGGCACAAAGGAAGACGGCTGTGGGTACTGCAGCAATCAGCTCTGCTCCAGGACAACATTGCAGAAGCTCCTCTAGGTAGTAACCCTTCCCAAACCATCTTCACCATTTCCTCCATCATAAGGTCAAAGCAGGAATGTTCACCAATGACTGTACAATTTTCATCCCTATTTCTTACTTCTCAGAAGCTGTCCATTTCAAAAAGCAGAAAGATATGGACAATATCCAGTTTTGGGCAGATAAGAGGCAGGTAACATTTGTGCCACAAATACCAGGCACTGATTATATCCAAACAGAACCTAACCATCACCTCTCGACATTCAATAACATTGACAACACCAAATCCCCCCACTATTAACATCCTGGAGGTTAACAGTGACCAAACCCTGAACTAATGAGATACAAGCACTGTGGCTACAAAAGCAAGTCAGAGGCGAGGTGTCTTGCTGTGAGTCTCAGCTCTATTAAGTCTGTCCACCACCTATAAAGACACATCAGAAGTGTGACTGACCATTCCTCACTTGCCGAGATGACTGCACTTCCAACAGCATACCAGTTTGACTCCATCCAACACAAAGCACCCCACCGGACTACCGTTATATTCACAAACAATCATTCCTTCCATTGCCAATGCATAGTAGTAGCAAAATGCACCATCTACAAGATGCAACACAAATTCTCCAAGGCTTCATGGACAGCAACTTTTAAACCTATAACACTTGGAAGAAACATGGGGGCATACTACCTGCATGTTTTCCTTCAAGTCAGTAAGCTTCCTGACTAGGAAATATATCGCTGCTTTTTCATGGTCACTGGGTCAAAATCCTGGAACTCCCTCCCTGTTGGCATTGCGGCCTAACTACAGCAAATGGACTGCAAAAGGGGACAGTTCTTCACCACCTTCTCAACTGCATCTAGGAATAACAATAAATGCTGGCCCAGCCAGCAACACCAAATTCCGTGAATGACGAAAGAAAATAAATAACATTTAAAATGGATAATAAGTAGATAAATAAATGAATGAATGAATGAATGAATGAATGAATGAATGAATGAATGAATGAATGAATGAATATAATAAAAATTGGCTGGGGGAAATAATATATACATCAGTAATAAATAAACAAATAATGCTTAAAAAAATTGGCTTGGAGGGTCCAAAATTCAGCTGCAATTCTAATGGAGAACAAATCACCATCTGTTCAGCTATGGACTGGGATCCTGGTCAAAGCTCTGCTTTATACTTATCACAATAGCTTAGCTGTTTACTCCAGTACTCCACCTGGCACCAAAATTAATTCTTGATTATGTGCCAAATGTATGTTCTCTGTCAAATAACCTCACTTGGTTACTCAATAAGGCTGAAAAACTCTCATGTGTATCAACAGGTGGGTAGGAAGAAAATTACTGTGAAAGGAATGGTAACATTATATATCTAAACCAAAGTGCAACTGTAATCAAAATGTTCAGTTTGCAAGCTCCAGCCGCCTCCTCTTGACCACCTACGTGCAAACCCTTTGTATGTCCATTCCCTGCCAGGAAGATCCTAGGGCTCTCTGCTTCTACCTGGAGCAAAGACTTGAACCGTCCCCACCCATCACCACCCTCCACCACTTGGCCAAGTTCATCCTCACCCTCAACAATTTCTCTTTTAACTCCTCTCATTTTCTTCAGGTCAGAGGGGTGGTACCTATGACCACAAGGGCTGTCTCTTCGTGGGGTAAGCGGAACACTTGTTGCTTTAGTCCTATTCCTACACAACGCTCTTTCTGACATATTGATGATATCATTGGTGCTGCTTCCCTCTCTCGTCCAGAATTCAGAACATTCATTGATTTCACTTCCAATTTCCACCCTGCTCACACTTTCACCTGACTTATCTCTGACTCCTCCCTTCCGTTCCTCAACATCTCTTTCCAGTTCTGGGGATAGACTGGCCGTTAATATCCATTATACATCCACCAACTCCCAGAGCTACCTAATCTATACATCCTCACACTCTGCTTCCTGCAAAGACTCCATTCCATTCTCTTAGCTCCTTGGTCTCCATCGCATTTGATCTGATGATGCAAACTTCAACAAGGGAGACTCTGAAACATCATCCACCTTCTTCCTCAACCAAGGATTTGCTGGCACCGTTGTCGACAGGCCCTCAGCTGGGGCCGACACATCTCCCACACTTCCGCCCTCACCTTCTTCCCTCTTGCAATTGCGATAGGATTCCCCCTTGTCTTTACCTACCATCCCACCAGCACCCACACCCAGAAGATCATCAGCCACCATCTCCAGCGAGATGCCTCCACCAGACATATTCCCCTCCCCTCCCTTGTCCATCTGCTACAGGACCATTCCCTCCACGACACCCTGGTCCACTCTTCCTTCATTCCCAACACCTCCCCAAAGACCCAAGGCACCTTCCCCTGCAACCTATTTACCTCCTTCGTCCTCAGTATCCAACAGCCCAAACATATCTTCCAGGTGAAGCTGCACTTCACCTGCACTTCCCACAATCTAGTCTACTGCATTCATTGCTCACAATATGACCTGCTCAACATTGGGGAAATGAAGCATAAACTGGGGGACTGCTTCACAGAACATCCAGGTTCTGCCCACAAAAAAAAGAGCGAGCTACCAGTGCTTGCCACTTGAACACACCATCTGGTTCCCTGGCTAACATCTCTACCTCAGGCTTGTTGCAGTATTCCAGCAAAGTTCAACCCAAGCTGGAAGGCCAATGCCTTATTTTCTGCCTAGGGACCCTGTAGCCCTCCATACTCAATATTGAGTTCACTAATTTTTGGGCCTAAACTCTCCCATGTCTTAGCCTCATACCCCACACACCAAGCCTTGTTATCACATAGCTTGCCATTACACGCTAAATATTGTTAGCTGTTAACAGTCTCAATTAACAGCTGTTCACCCTCCTAGCCAGATTGTTATCAACCCCTATGTCTCACCAACAGTTCTTCTCTCTCTTTGGGCTCCATCCCTACCTATCGCTTACTGCTTACCCACTTCCTCCCCATCCTACCTTCTGCATATAAAAACTTACACTTTCCTAGCTACCATCAGTTCTGAGGGAGGGTCACTTGACCTGAAACGTTAACTGATTTTTCTTCACAGATGCTGCCAGATGTTGAGCTTTTTCAGCAACTTTTTTTGTAATTTTAAACGTTAAAAAATCACAATATAAAAATGAGAAATATGCAAATATTAGGTTTGTTGAAAAGACACCTGTGAAGATAAATCTTTACAGTTTGAACAAACTCACCCTATTCCACAACTTGCAAAACTACCACTGAACCTGAAGAAGCGGCAATAAGCTTTTACTACAGGGACTTGTTTAAAAACAAGTGATCTAACTAACTGATCTAAACTGTTAAGTTTCACTGATTCACTGACATGCTTGCATGCATAATGTTAGCCAGAGTTTGTGAAACAACAACTATGTTAGTGAATGTAGTTTCAGTCATAAATAGCATACGTTGCTGATGCTGAATTTTAGTCTAACCAAAAAGGTCAAATTGCAGCTGTGAAAAAAATACTGCTGTAAACAATTCTGGCATTAGAGTATTACTTTCTCACAGATAATGCATATGCTAACTCAACTTGAGTTTAAATATAAATAAACTGATTCGAATTTTATTTGGCTTTACATGGTTACATGAAAAGATACATGGTGGATGACAAGTTTTTAAAAAAATGAGTGGAAGTAAATTTCTGGTAATCAATAAAGCTCTATGCTGTTTGCGTAGACTTAAAATACAAGATAATGGACCCCTTAAGCAGTTTTTCTAGTCATGAATTTAGTTGCTCGCTTTCCAAATAGTTTTGTCAATTATTTTCTCCGCTTACTCCAACTGCCCTTCTGGAAGCTTGGATTAATGCAACGCTTTGCTAGTCTCCACAAATTTTATATAAAATCACCGCAAGAGAATTCCAGTGTACATATACACTTTCATACTTGCTGTAATAATTGATTGAGAGTTAAAACTACTGGAATGTAGCACGGTCAGGTCAGGCAGCTAGGCTGCCTCAGGTAACAAGGTGTAGAGTTGGATGAACACAACAAGCCAAGCAGCATCTTAGGAGCAGGCAGACTGACGTTTCAGGCCTAGACCCTTGATCAGAAATGGGGGAAGGGAAGGGGCGGGGGGTGGCAAATAAAAGATAGATAGAGGAGAAGATAGGTGGAGAGGGCACAGACCGGACAAAGAGGCAGGCTGGAGCCAGTAAAGGTGAGTGTAAGCAGGGAGGTAGGGAGGAGATAGGTCAGTCCAGGGAGGGCGGACAGATCAAGGGGGCGGGATGAGATTAGTTGGTAGGAAATGGGTGCGCAGAGGGGATAGGTGAGAGGAAGAACAGGTTAGGGAGGCAGGGACGAGCTGGGCTGGTTTTGGGTTGCAGTAGTGGGAGGCGAAATTTTGAAGCTGGTGGAATCCACATTGATACTATTGGGCTGCAGGGTTCCCAAGCAGAACAGGAGTTGCTGTTCCTGCAATCTGCGGGTGGCATTATTGTGACACTGCAGGAGGTCCAGGATGGACATGTCGTCTGAGGAATAGGAGGAGGAGTTGAAATGATTCGTGATTGGGAGATGCAGCTGTTTATTGCAAACTGATCGTAGATGTTCTACAAAACGGCCCCCAAGCCTCCGCTTGGTTTCCCCGGTGTAGAGGAGGCCACAACGGGTATAGCAGATGCAGTATATCACATTAGCACATGTGCAGGTGAACATCTGCTTGATGTGGAAAGTCTTCTTGGGGCTGCCTCAGGTGTTAGGTCAAACAAGGCACCAATAAACTGATTAATCCACGCTACCATCGCCAAGGGCCTGACCCAAACCAGCAGAGGCAGAAAAGTTTCACCACAGCACACTCAATGTGCCATACCCTGTGAAGAAAAACTTATTCAGCCATTATCTTTCGGTCATCCTGGTGATGAGCAGTGTGCCAGAGTTGCAGAGCGCCTAAGCACCTGGTTCACCCTAAAAGCACCCTAGTCAACACCTGCATGGAGATGACTGGCCTCTCAAACAGGAAACAGTTAGACTGGTTTGAAAAGAAATCAGGAAATCAAGGGTCTCCAAGACTGCAAATGCAAGAAATCTCTGAACTAGCAGCTCCAGCAAAACTTCAGGTGAGTGGAAACAGGTCTACAGGCAGCTGAAGGCCGAGGTGCGATAAAGAACCCATACAGAAAGATGGTGGGTGGAAAGAATACAGGAGAATCAGCAACAAACCAAAAACCAGGAAGTGCGTGGCTTCTTCAGCACAATCAAATCCATCTATGGTGAGCACCCAGGGACTACTCTACTGGAGAGTCAAAAGCAGAGTTGCTCAATGACAGAAAGGCAGTCCATATCCACTGCAAAGTTCATTTCGTGGAAATCCTCAACCAAGATGGTGCGTTTGCCCAAGCACACACGACACCATTCCACAACACGCGACCCATCGCCATCTCATCACATATCTGACTCACTGTCAAGTTGGAAAGGCTATTCAACAGCTGAAGCGTCATAAGGTCTCTGGCACAGATAAAGTGAAGAAGGTTATCTAAGATTACAAGGGGATCTTGATCAATTGGGTCATAGGCTTAGGCTTGGTACATGGGAGCTTAAATTTGGGTGAATGTCAGCTATTGCATTTTGATAAAAGAAAACACAAGGACAGGACTTATCCAGTTAATGCTATAAGTCCCTTGGTAGTGTTATCCAACAGAAAGACCTAGAGGTTCAGCCACATAGTTCTTTGAATATTGCATCACAGGTAGACAGGATGGTTAAGAAGCATTTTGCACAGTTGCCTTCATTGCTCAGACCTTTGAGCAAAGCAGTTGGGATGTTATGTTCAGATTGTACAGGATGTTTGCGAGGTCACTTTTGAAGTACTGTGTACAATTCTGATCACCCTACTACAGGAAGGATATTATTAAATTGTAGACTGTTCATACAAGATTCACCAGAACGTTAAGGCTGTTGACTTGCTCGTCGAGCAAGCTGGTTGTAGTTTTGACATTTCGTCACCATGCTAGGTAACATCATCAGTGCAGCCTCTGATGGTTTAATTCCACATGTTTATTGGTTGAACCCATTTACAAACCCTTGCAAAAAAAAAACTAGAAATGACAAAACATCTTAACAGACCAGTTCATATAAATAAAAAGCAGAGTAGAACCACATACCTTAATCGGAGATCGCACTGATGATGTTACCTAGCATGGCAACAAAACATCTGAACAACCAGCCAGCTTGGCGACTTCACCCAGATAGCAAGCTACAAATCTTCATAAGAACCTTAAATCACCAGCATGTTGCCAGGAATGGAGGGCTTGACTTTTTTCACTGGAGTGTAGGTGGTCAAGAGGTGACCTTATTGAAGGTTTATACCTTATCTATGCATGTCATGATTTTAAATAGCTATGGTCTTTTCCGTAGGGTGGATGAATTTAAAACTAAGGGGCAGTTTTCAAGGTGAGAGGAGAAAGATTAAGAGGGGCCTGGCAAAGCACCTTTTTCACACAGAGGGTGAAATTTCATATGTTAAATGACCTGCCAGAGGAAGTGGGAGATGCAGGTACAGTTACAACTATTAAAAAGCATTTGGACAGGTAAGGTTCAGAGGGGTAAGGTCCAAACAGAGGCAAGTGGGAGTAGTTTAGTTTGGGAAACTTGGACAGCATGGACATGTTGGGCCGAAGGGTCTGTTCTGTGCTGTATGACTCTTTGAATCTAATTCCTGCTTAAATATCAAAATGTGGCAAAGACACTTTGGAAACAAATCCATGACCTCAACACCCTTGACTGGAAGGAAGGGAGTGTGCATGGAGAGCTGAGGCACACTGTAATTGTGACCATCTTCAAGAACAGAGGCAGGTTCAGCTGTATGAAAAACAGGCATTTCCTGACTTTCCCCACAGGAAAGTTCATCACAAGAATCCTCCCCAACTGCCTCCTCTCAGGGGCTGAACAGCTCCACCTGAGTCTTAATGTGGCTTCTGCTCAACAAGAGACAAATGGGCATGATTTTCAGCATAAGTGCCAGTAAAAGACTTCTGCACATGACCAGCACCAACTTCCCCACATGACCTTTAATCTCACAAAAGCCTTTGACTCGTCAACAGCAACTATTGAACATTCTCAAATTAAGCTGTCTGCAGAAATCTGTCACCATTCTTCATCTGCTTCATTATGACAGGTAAACCATGATCCTTATTAACAAAAGAAACCAAACACAGAACCAAGTGAAGACAACACGGTGTGAAGCTGGATGAACACAGCGGGCCAAGCAGCATCAGAGGAGCAGGAAAGCTTGACGTTTGGGTCAGGACCCTTCTTCAGAAGTGGGGGAGGGGGAAGGAGATTCTGAAATAAATAGGGAGACAGGGGGAGGCAGATAGAAGATGGAAAAAGGAGAAGATAGGGTGAGAGGAGACACAGGTCAAAGAGGTGGGGTTAGAGCCAGCGAAGGTGAATGTAGGTGGGGAGTTGGGGGGGGGGGGGGGTGGAATAGGTCAGTTCAGGGAGGATGGACAGGTCAGGGGAGCAGAATGAGGTTAGTGGGATGGGGATGGGGGTGGGGGTGGGAGGAATGGTTAGGGAGGCGGGGATTAGCTGGCCTGGTTTTGGCCTGTGGTTGGGATGGGGAGATTTTGAAGTTTGTGAAATCTACATTATTCCCTTGGGCTGCAGAGTTCCCAAGCGAAATATGGCTGCTGTTCCTGCATCTTTCGGGTGGCTTCATGTGGCAATGCAGGAGGCCAGGATGGACATGTCGTCCGAGGAGTTGGGGGTAAGAATTGAAATTGCTCGCGACTGGGAGGTCTAGTTGTTTGTTGTGAACAGAGCGTAGGTGTTCCGCAAAACGGTCCCCAAGCCGGAGGCTTTGTAGAACACCTACGCTCTGTTCGCAACAAACAACGACACCTCCCAGTCGCAAGCCATATCAATTCCACACCACCCCCCCACACCGCCCCAACTCCTCGGATGACATGTCCAACCTGGCCTCCTGCATTGCCACAATGACGCCACCCAAAAGATGCAGGAACAGCAGCTCATATTTCGCTTGAGAACTCCGCAGCCCAAGGGTATCAATGTGCATTTCACAAGCTTCAAAATCTCTCCTCCCCTGACCACATGCCAAAACCAGCCCAGCTAGTCCCCCTGCCTGCGTATTCAACACAAAATTCCCTCAACAAATGCTATACTCCAAGTTCTGCAATGGTAATCATTGCTAGGTCAGCGGAAATGCTACATGGACAGCCTGAAAGCCTCCCTAAGTAAATACAACATGCTAACATATGGGAATCTCAAACTGAAGGGAAACACTGTGCAAAAATGCAATCCACTTTGAATGTCACCAAATGGAACATATGGAGGTCAGCCGCAAGCAGCAGAAAGATCGCTCAAAATCCAGAGCATCCCATGCACTACCTGCCCCACTTGTGACAGAGTCAGCAGTGCAAGGATTAGACTGTTCAGCCATTGTAAAACCTATCTTCACCTGTATCTCCCCCTACTATGGCCAGAATGGAAGTCAGAACTGCCAAAAAAGTATAACCAACTACAATTATTGGTGCTATTACACTGAATGACTAATTATCAGAAATAAAATGCCTTATGATAAATCACGTCAAAACTGCTTAGATAGGCAAATTACACCATTTCATTCTCTTGATGTTTATCCAAATCTTTGTAGTATAAAATGACAGTCAAGAGGATGATGCACAAATCAACCAATACATTACCTGTCACTGCAAAATAATTAGTCTGTATTTTTCCTTCTTGTAGAAGATAAAGCTTGGGTTAATAAAAATATTTTATCATTGCTCCTTGAACATATGTCCTTTACGTTTTATAACTAATATGGGAACTCCATAAAAAGTAAAATTCAATTTCATGAAGTTTACTTGGAAATATTCTATTTCTCTTTGTTTTGATTTTAATATTTTAACTATACAAAGGATAACCAGTTCAAAAACGTCTACCTGAGCTTCAAATATGCTTCCAAAAAGTTTCAGTGATGTTCTAAATTGGAACATAGACAGCCACAGTCATCATATTTCAGATTTTTGGCAGACTCACTTGGCAAGTAATAGAATGTAATGACTACTTACCTGACAATATATGCTGCTGGTAACTGTATGAAGAAGGTACTCCTCCAACAGGAACTGGTCCCCGTTGATTCCCTGAACTAACCTCGTCATCATCTTCCCCAAAGTGATGTACTTTTTCATAAGCTTCAAGGTAACTAGAATAAAATCAAGTACCGTGCATCAATAGTAGTATACAACATGATTATTCAGCCTTGCTCACAATGTTCTACAAGACTAAGAAATACATTTTCCAATTATGAAATCAATGATCTTTTTTGCTGCTGATAATGCATTTTTTAAACTAATCTGATGCAATGTTATTTATTATACACATTATTCTTCTTTGGTGTTGCACCAACAGAATAACTTGCTTTACAACTGCTAAATAGAACACACAGCAAAAGCAAATTCTCAACAGAACTGACAAAGTTTCTTGCTCCACAAGTTCAGTGTCTGAAGATACGCATCTTCAAAATTTTGAAACTACTAGTAATACAGATTCCATGCATTCAAAACACATTTCTCAAAAAAGACTGGATCATAAAACATCTATGTTGAGGTCAATTACTTGTAAAAGAATATTTCAAGAATTTGCTTTAAGTGATATATACTCGGAGGGAGATAAAACAACTGAACTTAGAGTTTTAAATCTTGACTGGTTCAAATGTTCTTTAAAAAATTCTGAGTGATGTGTGTAGATTATTACTTTTCACAGCTACAAGGTGAAGAGCGTAAACTGAACAAGCATACCTTTCAATTCAAAGTTCAACTGTAAATCATGCAAAGAAAATGGCTCACAAATTTTAGGATAGTTCAGTAAATTAGCAATTCTATTTAACTCCATATCTAAATCAATGGATTCTCTCTCATATTCTCACTATAAATTATCAATCCTATATATTCAAAAAAAAACAAGCTTAAAGAAATAACTGATCAAGACCACTGATTTGATTATCAGACTGAAAACAAAACAAGGAACTATCCAACAGCGTAAGTAAAATTAGAGAAACCTGAGCAATCAATTGCATTATTTACAGGGATGCAAAAAAGAAACTGCAATCTGATTAAGAAGCCTGCTCAATGATTGTTCAGTTCACCACAGCACAGAGAAATTAGCCAAAAAATATAAAGAGAGCTGTAGTTTCCTCACATATGCACACAATAAGAGCAAAGATTATAATACAGATCAGGGCAAAATGGAAATTCAGGAGTGATCATAGTGCTTCTAAAGTTCAGTCATTTTAAAAACACAAGAATATCTTCCTGCTGGAAACTGCCATCATACCTGAAGCTAGTCTGAATATAGAAATCAGTGCAGATGCTTTTAGCTAAGCATTTGGAAATGAATGCATCCACTCATGTGCATTCATTATTGCCAAAAGGTGGATGCCTTTCAGCACCTAATATTTAATTTCTATGCTGCAAAGTAAGTTTATTTGTATTTTTTTTAAAATAAGTACAGCAGATCTCAAATATTCCCTGCAGAAGTGATTCCTTTAAGTGGCCTTTGCTGTACTGTTGCAACCAAATAGACCTGAACCTACTCAAGCAACAATATTCCCATTCATTGTGAATCCCATGAACTGCAGGTCAACACTTAGGATAATTTGACTCAACTTCAAACGATATCTCAACTCAAAACAGTAGCTTTCAATTGTGTGAACATGTACATTTAAAACAAAAACTTGCAATTTATGGTCAGAGTTTTATGAAAGGTCATGACCTAAAATACTAACTTGTTTGTCTCTCCAAAAATGCCATCAGATCTGCTGAGCACTACCAGTAATTTTTTTCAAAAATTCTATTTGATACTTGTAGCTCCAAAAGTTTATAGTACAGCTTTAAGACTTGCTCACTGGAAAAACTTCCAAAGTCTTCAATGTTAACAGAACATTCAGAATCCCCAATAACAAAAGGATAGTCTACTCCTGATACCTCAAAGCTGCTTTTTCCATTAACTACACAATGCAAATTATTGGTTAAATAAAAACCACAATGTAGATATTTGGTGCAAAAAATACAATCAAGTATTTTTGAATTAAGGGACTTCGAAATTATCTGTTTTCAGCACATTGCAATTATTTTGTTATTTGGTCTCAAGATATTGGTGACCTTGGCAAGTCCACATCTACTGCTCATCCCTATGTAATGCACAAATCTGATGTTGGGCTGTGTTCTTATGCCCTGATGTTAAAGGTGCTAAACAGTCCTAGACAGGGAATTAGAGTATACAGACCCTGTAGTAGCATGGAATGGCCATGCGTGCCCAAATCAGGAAAATACATGACTTTAACGGAGAATTGGGAGACAGTGGATCCAAGCCATTACAATTAAGTCCTTCTCTGCGTTGAAGTCTTCAGGGATGAGGGATGTTGCTCAAATAAGCTTAGTGATTTTATGCAGTACATTTTCAGAACAGAGTGCTTTGGTGGCCAAGGTGACAAATATTGACTACCACAGCAAGAACACCAAGCAAATATCAGCTTTGAAATGACAGCGCTAAGTTTCAAACATTGTTTGGTTTTACCCATTCAAGTTGATGATGAACAGTTCAGACTTTTGTGTCTGACTGATAATGACTCTGAGGTGTACCACTCAATGCAGCCTATGGAGTATCAATGCTGCTATTATAGACACATTGTTGATATTACGAGTTTGCCCTCGTAACACAGGGGTCATATCCCTACCGCTGGAATGAGGGGCCCAGCCTCAAGCTTCACCTGCTCCAGAGGTGTGTAATAACATCTGATTAGAAAAAATAGGTTAAACTTCTTGTCAGTACTGATACCCAAGAAGTTGATGACTCTAATTGAAATTCATAGGTAAGCCTTTCCTCACTTGGAAATGAATGGCCGTTTGCCTGTCACTCAACTAAGAGCTGGATATTATAAAGCAGAAAAACACTCCAAGGCACGTCATGAGAGTAATATCCAGCAAAATCCCCCAGTGAGGTTAAGATATTAAGTCAAACAAAGAAACAGGATGAAATAGAGGTGACTGCAGAGGTGAAAATGTTATGCGGTAAAACAGAGAATCCAGAGCATAGAAGCTGGTATAGCCACCAACTGCAGAATGACAAGTCTTTTGGAGAATTTCGAAGAGGTAACCAAGAGGAAAGATGAGGGTAGGGCAGTGGATATTATCTACGTGGACTTTAGTAAGGCTTTGACAAGGTCCTGCATGGCAGGCTAGTCATGAACGTTAGACTTAAAGGAATCCAGGGAGAACTAGTTAACTGAATTCCAGAAGTGGCTCAATGGTAGGAAGCAGAGGGTGATGTTTGAAGGCTGTTTCTCAGCCTATGACTAGCAGTGTGGCACAAGGGTCAGGACTGGCATCCTTGTTATCGAGTTTTGAGAAGATTTGTAGCTCAGGTTGAGGTTCTGGGTGTGAGTTTGCTCGCTGAGCTGGAAGGTTCGTTTTCAGACGTTTCGTCACCATTCTGGGTAACATCATCAGTGAGCCTCCGATGAAGCGCTGGTGTTATAAATAGAAAACGGGACATAACACCAGCGCTTCGTCAGAGGCTCACTGATGATGTTACCCAGAATGGTGACGAAACGTCTGAAAACTAACCTTCCAGCTCAGCCAGCAAACTCACACCCAGATCCTTGTTATTTACCTAAATGATTTGGACATGAATGTACAAGGCATGATTAGTAAGTTTGCAGATAATACAAAATTAGGAGGTAATGTTGACAGTGAGGAAGGTTACCAAAAATTACAGAGGGATATTGATCAAATGGGGAAATAGGCTGAGGATTGGCAAACGCAATTCATACAGATAAATGTGAGGTGCTGCACTTTGGAAAGTCAAACCAAAAAGTGTGACTTATACTGTAAATGAGAAGGTCCTGAAGAGTATGTGGAACAGAGGGACCTAGGACTACAATTACATAGTTCATAGAAAGCAGCATCGCAGGTGGACAGGACGGTGAAGATATTTAGCATGCTGGCCTTCTGAGCAGAGGAATTGGAATGTTATGTCACAGCTGTATAAGTCATTGGTGAGTCACACTTGGAAATGCTGTATACAATTTTGGTCACCTTGTTGTAGGAAAGACATAGTTAAACTGGAAAGTGTGCAAAGAAGATTTACAAGGATGTTGCCAGAACCAGTAGGCCTGAGTGAAAGGGAGAGGTTGGGCAGGATAGGACTTTATTCCTTGGGACATGGGAGTATGAAGGGTGACCTTATTGAGGTGCATAGACAGGATGAATGCATAGAGTTTATTTTCCTCAAGGATGATGAACTGAAAACTAGGCGGCATAGGTTTAAGGTGAGAATGGAAAGATTTTAAGACAGACCTGAGGGGCAACTTCTTCATACCGAGAGAGTGGTGCGTATATGGAATGGGCTGCCAGAGAAAGTGGTTGAGGCAGGTACAAAAGCAACATCCAAAAAATATGTGGATGGGAAGAGTTTAAGAGGGATATGGACCAAATGCAGGCAACTGAAACTAGCCGAGTTGGGCACCATGGTCAGCATGGACCAGTTTGGGCCAATGGG
Source organism: Stegostoma tigrinum (assembly GCF_030684315.1). NCBI lineage: Eukaryota > Metazoa > Chordata > Chondrichthyes > Orectolobiformes > Stegostomatidae > Stegostoma > Stegostoma tigrinum. The sequence continues at coordinate 57,454,196 of NC_081371.1, forward strand.
CCTGTTTCCATACTGTATTACTGTATGGCTCTATGACTCAATGCAGGAATAAACACAGGAATAATGGGTGAAGAGGGTGATAAAGACCACTGGAACAGTCACATCTAGAGATAAAGGCATAGGTGAGAATTTTAGCAGGTACGATGACAAAAACACACGATGTTTTGAAGTTAGGTGGTCGTTAATCAAAGAATATGGCATTAGTAGCACAGTGTCAAATAGGAAGTTATGCTGTGAACAATCTATGTCGGCCTCAACTTGTGGCAAGGGAGTAGGATTAAGTTGGTTATTAAATGAAAGGAGATTGTTACCTTATACCTCTCAATTCACATTACTCACATCCTATTGTAGAAAGCTATTACTTCATTATTGGAGAACTCGAGAGTAGATCTAAATGATAAAGTGCATGCATTTTGAAGCTCAAAACATCACAATGGCACTGGAAAAGCTGAAATGATCAGCAATTGTTTTCCCTACGTCTCATTCTTAATATGCAAACCTCCATCATCTTCTCTCTCCTCTTTGCCTTTTCAAATGGCAGTGTTTTAAATGCGATAATCTGAAATGGAGGTAACTGATGTATATCACGGAACATACACTTGTGAATAGGTGAGCTTGATTAACCGAGCCTAACTCACTAGGTATCGGTGCCAACAGGTCAGAAGAGGCTCTACCAAAATTTCTGAATAGCACTCTTATGGCTTAATTGGATCTTTCTCGTTCATTACAGATTTGTTCGCACTCTTTCCGTTCTTTTTCTCTATTATGTAAATGAGTAAAAGAATCTAAAAATATTGAAAACAGTATTAGATCAGATCAAGTTCAAACAATACTTGATCCAATGTTGTTTCATTTAAATTAAATTTCTTCAGCTTGAAGTAATGTCTCCCAATTGAAATCACTGCCCAGTTAAAACTGAGTTAGCCATCGTTTTGCAGATTTGGCTTTCAGGAATGGCACTTCAGTAAAAAATTTCTCCAGCTCAAGCACCAAGCAGTATTTTTGAAAACATTAGCTCTTCCAGTTTCCAGTTACAGGCTACCATTACACAGTTAATACATACAACACAGAGTCTCAAACTCAACACAATCCCTTTGTGAGGAGTTCAGTGGGAGAACGCTTAGCATTAGAGGCTTTGAGAAACATCAGGATCTTTACGCCTCTCACCTGCTAACAGTGAACTAAACCTAATCTTCACAAACTCATGAAGATCTACTTAAAGCAGCACAGTGACAGACCTTACATTAACCACACTATTCAATCGGCATCACATAGAGTATGTTACCACAACATTTTGGTGTTTAGTCCATGCTAACATATTTGGTACTTAGAAAAGACCTCAATCGAAGTTTTTACCCAAAACCGAATTTCCCCTCAGGAAGTGGCAACTGCACTACTACTTTCTGAAAATGTTTTCTTTTTCTTGTTTCGAGTGCTTTTGATTTTGCCTAACTGAAAAGACAATATTACCTAATAAAGAAGAATGACATTGGATGAATTAAAGTGGAGAAAGTCTCCAAATGTGATAAAAATTCACTTCATCTTTAGAATGGCATCCCATGGACTCTGCAAACTGTTCTAGTACATTCAAGGCACCATTGCCAAATATTAAAACAAAATGTTGATTTTGATAAGCTTTTAAAAATGTTAATCAAATGGTGTTTTAAAACAGTTTAGAGAGGTATAATTTATTTTCTTCATGAAGACAAAAGAACTAAACAGGAATAGATACTACTTATTTGGAACAAATCTGAGTGTAAAATAGTCCAATCATGAAAAATATAACTACATGCACCAAACATACTGCAGTGCCACTTATGGAACTCTGCAGTGAAATCAGTCTTCTGCTCATTATCTTTCACATCTGACTCTGAAAGCATGTAACATTTTACTCTCTGCCAAGAGACACAATGGCAAAAGAAGTGTGCAGAAGAGAGGCTGTAGCATTCCAAATTTAGTGCACTTGAAATTGGTTAAGTTTCAGTGTAGAAATTTAAAGAACATTCTTAAAAGATGCTGACAACAAAATGTGTTGATCGGCACTGCAGTTAAGTTTTTAAAGAGTACATATTTGGTTGGGGTGGGAGCACATAGGAGAATAACTGATGTAGGATTTTCATTACTTTGCATTATTTAAATTCAAGTATATCAGTCAATTCTAGTTGTTAAACTGAAACAATAACATTGCTATTTATAGAAGGTCAAAAATAAGACCTACCCCTTTTCAGTCCTTCAGTGTTTACCGGATACTCAAAAATAATCATAAGAACACGAGGAACTGGAGCAGAATTAGGACTTCATACTCCCAAACCTGTTCCGCCATCTGACAAAATCACGACTGATCTGTCCTCGGCTTCAAATCCTCTTTCGTGCTGACTCATTGTAGTCCACAACTCCTTAATATTTCAAAAATTTACTTGCCTCCTCTTTAAACACTTTCAGTGATCTATCTTTCACAATTGTCTGGGGTAGGGAGTTCCAGACAATCACCATCCTTAGAAGAAGAAAATCCTTCACATCCCAGTTTCCCCTTATTCTGTGATTATGTCCCTACCTTAGGATTGCCCTGCTAATGGAAACATCTTCTCAAAATCTACCTTGTCAGGCTCCCTCAAAACTGTTTCAATAAGATCACCCTCATTCTTTGAAACTCTTCATGCATAAAAGGACTAAGCATTTTAGCCATTCTTGATCTTTCAACCCTTTCATCCAAGTGAATCTCTTTTCAACTGCCTCAATGTTGGCACATCTTTTCTTAAATCTGAAGACTAAAACTGTACATAGTACTCTAGATGCAGCCTAACCAACATCCTACACAATTACTACAAGGATTCCTGGCTTTTGAACTCCAAACCCTTAGCAATAAAAGCCAAAACTGTTGCCTTAATTACTTGCTGCACAGCCATGCTAACATTTTTTGTGTTTCATACCAAGAATCCACTTTTCAGTAATTATTTGGAGTCTCTTTCCATCTGGTTTTTGATTCTTCCAACCCCACACTTACATTAAATTCTATCAAGTTTTTGCTTACTTACTCAGCCTACATATAATTCTTGCAGATTCCTTATGTCTTCATCACAACATGCCTTCCCACTTATTTTTAAATCAGCAGCTAATATGGCTGTATTACATTTTCCCTTTCCTCCAAGTCATTAATATAGATGGTAAATAATGAAGGCCCTATGACTGCTCCTTGCAGCAATCCACGAGTCATGTATTTCCAATCTGGCAAAAACCTATTAATCCCAACTCTATCTCTTGTGCATTAACCAAGCCTCAAATTATGGTAATATGTTATACCCAGGACTGAGTGTTCCTATCTGTGTCACCGGGCTGAATGGCTTCTGGAAATTTAAAAACACAACACCTAACAATTCCCTTTATGAGATATAGGTACAGGATTAGGCCAGATGGCCCATTGAGTCTGCTCCATCATTAGCTAACATGTTTCTCAACCTCATTCTCCTGCCTCTCTACATAACTTTTGATCACCTTACAAAGCAAGAACGTACCTACCTCTGTTTTAAGTATATTCAATGACTTGGCCTCCGCAGACGTCTGTGGCAATGCATTTCACAGCTTCACCACCCTTTGGCTAAAGAAATTCAGCCTCTTGTCAGTTCTAAGGGGTTATCCCTTCACTGGGGTTGTGCCATGTGGGCACAGACTCTTCTGCTCACGGAAACATCTCCTCCATTCCCACTCTATCCAAGCTTCTCAGTATTCTGCAAGTTTCAATGACATGCCCCATCATCCTTTTAAAATTCCACTGATTACAGACCTAGAATGCTTAAACACTCCTCAGATGGCAAGACCTTCATCCCCCAGATCATTCCTCTAAATATTCTCTGCATCGTCTCTAAAGTCAGCATATCCTTCCACAGATCTGGAGCCCAGAACTGCTCGGAGGACCGGAGCCTTATACAACCTCAGCAGTACATCCAGCACCCTCAAAATGAATACTAATATAGCATTTACCTGCCTGTCAAATGAATCTCTACATAAATCTTAAAAAGATTCTTTGACTTCCAAGTCCCACTTATGCTTCAGATTTCCAAAGCTTTTCCCCATTTAGAAAATAGTCTTCACCTCTATGCCTCCAATGAGATGCACAAACTCAATCTCCCACATTGTATTCCATTTGCCACTCCTTTGCCCACACTACTAGCCTGTCCAGGTCCTTCTGCACCTTCTCAATGCTACCCGTCCATCCACCTATCTTTGGCTCATCTGTAAACATAGCAACCATGCTCTCAAATCTTTAGCACAGATCGTTAAAGCATAAAGAAAATAGTTGTGGTTGCAATACTGATTCCTACTGACCCCTCCCTTTGTCACCAGCTGCCACACTGAAAAAGACCACTTAATTCCCATTCTCTGCATTCTACCAGTCAGAAATCACACAACACCAGGTTATCGTCCAATACAATTATTTGAAAATGCAAGCTTTCAGAGTCTCACTGCTCCTTCAGGTGTTAGTTCTGCCAGTCAATCTTCTATCCATGCCACTACCTTGCGGGCTTCTTCTCTTATTTAGCAGCCTCCTGCATGGCACCTTGTCAAAGATCTACTAGAAATCTAAATAGATCACATCCACTGGCTCTCTTTGGTCTAATCTGCTCACTAGCTCAAAGAATTCTAACAGGTTTGTCAGGCAAGTGCACCCCTTGATGAAGAGACAGTAGGAACTGCTAATACTGGAGAATCCGAGAACGATCTGAAAATTTCTGAAGAAGGGTCCAGACCTGAAATGTCAGCTTTCCTGCTCCTCTGATGCTGCTTGGCCTGCTGCGTTCAACCAGCTCTACAGCTTGTTATCTGCCCTTGATGAAGCTCTGCTTACTCTCCCTATTTTACAATGCACTTCCAAGTAATACACAATCCTATTCTCAACAACAGACCTGAAAATCTTACCAATGACCAGGATCAAGCTAACTAGCCCACAATTTCTTCTCTTTTGCCTCCTTTCCTTCTTAAACAGGGGTGTCTTAAACTGGATAAAGCCATATTTGAGTGCTCTGGGACCCAACCAGACCCCAGTGCTTCTTGAAAGATCACCACCATTACGTCGACAATCTCCTCTGCTCTCTTTTTCATAACCCTGGTGTAATCCACCACTTTCAGCTTCCCCAACACTATCTCCTTAGTGATGGCCACTACATTCGTCTCCGACTCTAAATTCTGCTGTTATAATTAGTGTCTTCCACCATGAAGACTGCTGTAAAGCACCTATTCAGTTTTCCCATCATTTCTTTGTTCCCCATTACCATGTTCTCTCGTCTCATTTTCCAGCAGTCCAAAATCCACTCCTGGCCCCCGTTACCTTTCATTAATCTTAAAAAAACTTTTGAAATCCTTATATATTATTGGCTAGTTTACCTTTATATTTCATCTTCTTCTCACATTGCTTTTTCAGTTGTCATCTGCTGGTTTTTAAAAGAATTTCCACTACGCTTCACTACACTGCATGTTGTTTTCCTTTTCCTCTTATGCTGTCCCTGATTTGCCTTGTCAGCCATGGTTGCCTCATCTTCCTCTTTGTTTCTTCCTTGTGATGAATTTCTGCAAGGCCTCCTGAATTATCCTCTACACCCCTGCCATTACTACCTAATCATCTTCCCTGCTATGCTCCCTCAGGGTTGCTCATCAACAGATGGTCATAGATAACAAGGTGTAGAGCTGGATGAACACAGCAGGCCAAGCAGCATCGGAGGAGCAGGACGGGTGACGTTTTGGGCCTAGACCCTTCTTCTGAAAATGATGGTTAAATCTTCAAAAGAACATTAGTAAATGTGTCAAACTTGATTTTTCTTTCACAAAATGACACTGCCTGTATTTGAGATAACAAAATGTGGAGCTGGATGAACACAGCAGGCCAAGTAGCGTCTTAGGAGCACAAAAGCTGACGTTTTGGGCCTAAACCCATTCATCAGCTAAAGGATCTACGCCCGAAACATCAGCTTTTGTGCTCCTAAGATGCTGCTTGGCCTGCTGTGTTCATCCAGCTCCACACTTTGTTATCTCAGATTCTCCAGCATCTGCAGTTCCCATTATCTCTGCCTGTATTTGAATGTGTTAAGCTTTTAAAAATGTTTTTCTTTTTCATCCTTAATAACAGACTCTAGCAATTTCCCATCAGCAGACTTTAGGCTAAGTGGCCTATAGTTTCCTGCTTTCTGACATCCTCCCTTCTTGAACAGCGGTGCCATATCAGCACTTTTCCAAACCTCTGGAGCCTTCTAGTGAATTCTGGAATATTTTGACCAATGTTTCACTACCTGTGCAGCCACTTCCTTTAAAACCCCTAGATGCAGGCCATCAGGTCCTGGCAACTTTCTTCCTTCAATCCCTTTAATTTATCAATACTTCATCCTTCACGATACAGACTGTTATAAAAGTCTTCCTCCCGTTAGCATCTTGCTTATCTGATACCTTTGGGATGTCCAGTGTCCTTCAACATAAAAATTGATGTATAATATTTGTTCAAATGTTTTAGCCTTTCCATGTGACCAGTTATCAATTCCCACGACACACAAAATCCCAGAGAATAACAGTGAGCGCACGTACTTTTCTGGGGGAAAAAAAATTGGGCTGAAATGTTTTTGAAAGCAGTCATAAGTACCTATTCAGTACTGGCTTAAATTCAGAGGTGGGGTATTTTGGATGACAACATATGATTAAGGGAAATTATAGAAAGAATAGCTTAATTTTACAATCAACAGCAAAGCTATCAAGGGGCTTTCCACTGACTTTGAAGAAAGCTGCCCACAAAGATCTAACAATTTCTTTGGCAGGAATTCTGCTGTCTGCAGAGCAGTTTAAAATCTGGCATCAAGTCAAAGGAATGGCTTAACCTGCTGACACGGTGACATCAGTAAGCATAATGAAGTTTAACACAGGGAACCAAGTAGTTAAAAGCTTTTGCAATCTATCGCTTCTAACCTATGTCATATTTATTTCACAATTTGAGAACAATGTTAAGATAGAAGCTATAAATACTTCTTCGAAAAAACTGTTTATAAACATGGATTTTTTTCATGCCTTTTTGAGATATATTTGACTCTACAAATTAAAATTAGCTTTTAGGTCCAAATAACACCAGCTTTTTAAGGCCAGTTTGGCAACACCATGGAATTACTACGCCATTAAGAACTCAGCTCTACATCATTCAACAGGCTCTAACCTTTTCCATGCATTTTACAACGTGACTAACATCACTAGACTGGAAGGTCTCGTCAATGCATGACTGCAAGAGAATTAACAGACTGTGTTATTTGTGTACTTATCCAAACTGCCAAATGCTGTTATACTGTCATTACCAAAGCAAAAACCAAGCCAACTTGTCTCACTTTGCTAACAAACTGGTACCGTGACATGTACACAATTTCAGTTGCATGACCCTCATCATGCCTGTATTACCCCAAACACAATTCAGCTGGAGAAGCATAATGTTACCCTCAACAAATCTGTAGGACCGAATGCACAAATCTGTGATAGAGATAATGGGAACTGCAGATGCTGGAGAATTCCAAGATAATAAAATGTGAGGCTGGATGAACACAGCAGGCCAAGCATGCCATGCTGCTTGGCCTGCTGTGTTCATCCAGCCTCACATTTTATTATCTTGCACAAATCTGTGCTGGCTTTTCTTAATTCACAATTATCAAGATGGCTATTAATTCTACGTTGCTATGATTTCTAGAGATTTTACAGAACTGAGGCTAAACAGAATAACCTCTGAAGCTGGGCTTATCCTTATGCTTTTTTTGTAAATCAAAGTTAGAACATTTACAATATTCCGGTGCTCTAGCATTACCTTTTAACTGGAAGAGGAATGAAAAGGGGCCTCAGCATTTCAGTCACACTGGATTTGGTTTTGCTGACTTGTCAACTTTAAGTTCAGCCAGCCTTTAAGGATTCCTTTTTAACAATTTTAACCCACATGTGTCAAAAATATCTTCCTTCAGGTGGTCTCTGGCAGCACCTTCTTCTATGGTATAGACAGGTGTGAAAGTAATCATTTAGTACCTTGGCCTTGTCTCTATGCACAAATCTCCTTTTCAGCCAGACATCAGCCTCACCTTTCCATTTACCACTTTTTATTATTCCTTTGCATATGTTAACTGCTTGTCTCTTATTTTCTTCTCTACTCACTGATCCTCAGGTTGGTTCCACCAGGGTCACTCATTTCTTCACCTTGCTCAACCTTGCAACAAGGGTGAACAAAAACAGTTGAACGCCAGAGGTCTGCAAAACTGCGCATGACATCAAACCAGCATTTGACATGGTCTCGCATCAAACAGCCTTATCAAAACTAAAATCAATGCGAGTTAGAAATGACACTCAGCTGGTTAAAGTCACTTTGCAGAAAGAAAGATGGTTATGGTTGCTGGGGGTTAATCATCTCAGTCCTGGATAAGCAGTGCAGGGTGTCCTTCAGGGTCATGTCCCAGGCTCAAATACTCTCAGTTGCTTTAATGACCTTCCTTTCAACATAAATTCAGAGGTGGGTTTGCTCACAAATGACAGCCCAATGTTCAGGTCATTCCTGAGATACTGAAGCAGGTGATGCTCACATGCAATAAGACAAACAAAATCTGAGGCTTGGACTGATAGATGGCATGAGACAATCATGTCAGATAAGTGCCAGGCAGTGATCATCTCACGAATGAGATTCCAGTCATTGCTCTTGATGTTCATCAGCATTATCATTACTGAATCCAATACTGTCAATACCATTGGCGAGAAACTGAACTGAACCAGTGGAAACAGATGATTCGGCCCATTGACTCAACACCAATTCTCTGAAGAGCATCCCACCCAGACCCACCCCCACTTACACTATCCCGTAATCCCACCATTCCCCCAGCTAATCCAGCTAGTTTACACATCCCTTGACACTTTGGGCAATTTAAGCATGTCCACCCCCCATTTCTATATCCATCCCAAAATCCATAAACCTGACTGCTCTGTCCAATCCACGATCTCTGCCTGCTCCTGACCCACCAAACCTATCTCCCGTTATCTCGACTCTATCTTCTCTCCCCGGTTCAGAAACTCCCACCTATGTTCAGGACACTACCCATGCTGTCCACCTCCTCCAAAACCTTTGATTCACTGGCACCCAACACCTCACCTTCACCATGGATGTCCAATTCCTGTATACTTGCATTCCCCATGCAGACGGCCTAAAAGCCCTCTGCGCCTCTTCCTCTCCCGCAGGCCAAACCAGACCCTTCCACCGACACCCTTATTCGCCTAAATGAACTCGTCCTTACCCTTAACAACTTCTCCTTCAACTCCTCCCACTTTCTACAGACGAAGGGGGTGCCATGGGTACCTGCATGGGCCCAAGCTACGCCTGCCTCTTTGTCGGATACGTGGAACAGTCCCTCTTCCGCAGCTACACTGGCACTATCCCCCACCTCTCCCTCCCCTACATCGATGACTGCATTGGCAGCGCCTTGTGCTCCAAGGTGCTCAAACAGCTCATCCGCTTTACTAACACCTTCCATCCCAACCTCAAGTTCACCTGGGCCATCTGATACTTCTCTCTCCTTCTTGGGCCTCTGTCTCCATCTCTGGTAATCACCTGGAAACTAATATCTATTTCACGACCACAGACTCCCACAGCTACCGAGACTACACCTCCTCTCAGCCACCCTCTTGTAAAAATGTAATCCCTTATTCCCAATTTCTCCACCTCCACCGCATTTCCTCCCAAGAGGCGGCGTTCCACTCCCGGACATCCCAGATGTCCTCATTTTTCAAGGACTGCAATTTTTTCAAGGACTGTGGTCCAAAGCGCCCTCAACCGCCTCTCTTGCATTTCCCACACCTCTGCCCTCACACCCCCTACCCACAATAACAAAAACAGAATTCCTTGTCCTTACATATCACCCCATTAACCTCCAGATTCAAACCGTCATTCTCTGTCACTTCCACCTCCTCCAATCTGATCCCACTACAAAAGGAGATAATTTTCCCTCGCCACCATCATCTGCTTTCCAGAAGGACCGGTCTTTCTGCAACTCCCTCGTCCAGTCCACACTAGCGCCACCAGCCCCAGAACCTTTCCCTGCAACTGGAGGTGCTACATCTGCCCCTACAAGCTCCACACTCACCTCCATCCCAGGCCCCAAACAAAAAACCTCCCACAACAAACAGATCTTCACCTATATGTCCGCTAATGTGGTCTATTGTATCTGCTATTCCTGATGTGGCCTCCTCTACACTGGGCAGACCAAGCAGATCACTTTGTGGAGCAGCTACACTCACTTCGTGAAAAACAACAACACCTCCCAATCGTGAACCACTTCAACTCCCCAGGCCTCCTCCAGTGTCACAACGATGCCACCCAGAAACTGGAGAACAGCTCCTCATATTCTGCCTTGGAACCCTACAACTCAATGGTCTCAAGGTGGACGTTACTAGCTTTAAAATCTCCCCATCCCTGACCTCATCCCAAGACCAGTCCTCCCCTTCATGCCCGCCTCCTCGACCTGTCTGTCTTCTCTCCCTCCTATCCACTCCACTATCTACCTACTATCACTCTCCCCCGCTCTATTTATTTCACAGCCCCCTTCCCCTCCCATTTCTGAAGAAGAGTCCCAACGCAAACATCAGCTTTCCTGCTCCTCTGATGCTGCCTGGCTTGCTGTGCTCCTCCAGCTCTACACGTTGTCATCTCAGACTCCAGCATCGGAATTCTTACCTTCTCCAAACCATCTAACCTGCACAACTTTGGATTGTGGGAAGAAACCGGAGCATCTGGAGGAAAACCAAGCAGACATGGGGAGAATCTGCAAACTACACACAGGCAGATGCCAGAGGGTGGAATTGAACCAGAGTCCCTGGCACTGTGAGGCAACAATGCGAAGAACTGAGCCACCATGCCATCCATATATGTACACACTTGGGTGCAATAGCAGGTCAGTTGCTGAAAATTCTGGAGCAAGTAACTCACCTCTGGACAACCCAGTAACTATCATCTAAAAGGCATAAGTCAACAATGCGATGGAATAGTCTCCACTTTCCTCCAACCATCCTTAGAAATTTGACACCATCCAAGACAAATCAGCACACTTGATTTGCACCCCATCCAACCTTCAAAATTCACTCCCTTCACCGCCCAAAACATTAACAGTCACACCAGACTTACAATATTAACTGTTTCGCTCTCGACAGAGGCTATCAGACCTGCTGAGTTTCTGTGTTTGTTATATGAAACTTATCCTTTAGGAGCAAAACTAGAGATAATATCCAGAATTTCAATGGTGCTTGAATTTGTTAACTTCTGCTCAAACTTTAGTTTCACTCAGATAGGCTTTCCTGTGGTCAATTAATTGTGCAGTTATTTTAAGTCTTCTTATCCTTTTTAAAACCATTTCGAGGTTCCAGCTATTAAAATCATGATGATGGAAGTGGAAAACTGATAGTAGTTTCTAGAAAAAAAGGGACCATCATGATACAATAAATAAGCAGTCCATGGAACTAATACATTCCCTCTCGCAAACATCGACGATCTGTGTTAAAGGAAGTTGTATTTACTTTAGTTGCCCAGTTCCAAATATAGCTCAAATCTATTCATATTCTCTAACCCTAACATGAAATGCAGAACATTATTTATTGGGTGATGGGTCAGTTAGGGAAAGGTGACATCAAAAATGTAATACAAAAATAATATGTAAGTGAAGGCCACACAGATAGTTGCCCAATTTGCAAAGGAAAAGCAGCTTATTAAGCTGTCATATATTTATATTAGGATTCTAACTTGTAATGCTCAAATTTGACTTTTTTCCTTATGAACAGGGAATTGACAACATGCACAATGCATTTTACTAGCTGCTACATAGCTACAACAAGCACATATGACAATTAAATGCAGGTCACCTTTTGACCACTTCGGAAAAAAAACTGCTTGATGCTTTTGGGACTTGTGTTGACTGTTTCCGTTGTACATTTTTCTATATACATTTCTCATATCGAAGTATTCTTTGACAGATAGTTGAAACGTTACTCAAGATATTTTGAAACTCATTTTTAATGGTTTCTTCTGAATGAATAGGATGAATGGTATTTGCTGGTAACGAGGTACAAGGGATCATAGTCACTTGTTCTATAACATTAGAAACAATTACTACTTTAGTAATGCTATGAAGGGGAGGTGAAATAAAATGAATTACTGACACCTTATAAATGAACAAATAACAAATAATTTGTTAACTGTTAGATAAATGAACAATTGCTAACAAACTGAACAATTCCTCCCTAACTACTTACTATTCCCGTATAAAACAAACTTCTAATGGAATGCTATTCCAAGTCTGAGTTATATAAATTAAGTTAATAAAAAAAAAACTTAATCTCTCGAAATTACTGACAGAATAAAGTCTTCCAGAATATTCTGAGTCTTCTCCACTGTCCTCTAGTCAGGAACACCTTTGTCCATCAAATTCCTGTTGCAGGAATATTAGCTAGGAGTGCCATTGTACCTTTAGTTTAGATGACAGTTTTTCAAGAGCTTTGAGAGTTCTGAAAGAGCCAGTAACTCGTTCTTTTATAGCTCAGAGCTGTTCTCTTGGCAGATGACAGTTGACTCTCACACCAATTTTCAAATGTCCTTTTCTTTTACGACCTTGATGACCTATTAATTTCTTACAACAGGATTGATCTGAGGTTGTCAAAACCATCAGATTTAAATTTAATTGGGCTTTGGTATCTAAGGACTGGTTTAAATTAATTGGCTGATATTCAAAATGGTTGCTTTCATAACAAGACTACTGCATAGGTCGCCAACGACACAACCTTTCAGTGCAAAATGTTTCAATTTCAAAAACTCTGTGCACCTGCTGCTACTTGCAGACTTTTTTAAAAAAAATCTCCAAGCTTAGAAAAGCACATCTTTTAAAGAGACCATGCACACTTCTCTTCCCACCCTCACCCCCATTTCATTTTACAAACAAATTCTAATGTCCTGCCTTCCAATCCATGAGTACTGTACCCAACTGCGCAACAGTAAGAAAGGGCCACATGCTATAAAATCCCAATACAGTATAATGACTAGATGGGTTTTGCGCACAATAGGTTACCTATTGTTTTAAAATATAAAACGTGCATTTACTAATAAAATTAGAATGTTTTTCAAAACAGATAGCATAAAGTTGCTCCACAGTTCATCAAATCACTTTTTCCTTTTAAACCATTTACAGCCCTTTCTACACCTTGCTTTGGGCAATTGCAATGAAATTTCTCCTGGGCACATGGGTAAAGACTTGTCATTGTTCTCCCACATAATTAAGGTAGTGTGCCTAAGGATTTCACAAAGAGGACTATGAAAACTTATGCGGGGCTGAGGGGGAAAAACATCTGTAACCTTGGGGGAAAAAAAGCTTTAGCTCTGACCCGGGCAGTTTTGAAGCAGTCTTAACTGATAACATCACTATAGTCCCATCATCCCACAGGGCTGCTCTCTCTGAAAGAGAGAGTGTGCAAGACAGCAACAGCACAAGGGAGGACTGGTAATGATTCAACCCAACGGTCACCATGCCTCAGGCAAGGGTAAAGTTTTACGAAGACAGTCCTTCATGTTAATATCAGCCGATGAGAGAACTGAACCTTCAGTGTTGGTATTACTCCACATTGCAAACGAGAGATCCAGCCAACTGAGGTTTAGGACTGCTAAGAGGTTACCTCAGTGTAAGCAGTTTAGATTGCAAGTTCCAGACCAGATGCATTTGGTTACAACTCTGTCTGTCACAGAACATAGAAAAGTACAGCACAGTACAGGCCCTTCGGCCCACGATGTTGTGCCGTGGAATAATCCTAATCCAAAATTAAAATAACCTAACCTACATTCCCCTCAAATCACTGCTGTCCATGTGCATGTCCAGAAGTCGCTTAAGTGTCACTAATGACTCTGCTTCCACGACTTCCACTGGTAAACTATTCCATGCACTCACAACTCTCTGAGTGAAGAGCCTCCCTCTGACGTCGCTATACCTTCTTCCTAACACCTTAAAACTATGACCCCTCGTGGCAGTCAATCCTGCCCTGGGGAAAGGTCTCTGGCTATCGACTCTATCCATGTCTCTCATTACCTTGTACACCTCGATCAGGTCACCTCTCTTCCTCCTTCTCTCCAGAGAGAAAAGTCCGAGCTCAGTCAACCTCTCCTCGTAAGACAAGCCCTCCAATCCAGGCAGCATTCTGGTAAACCTCCTTTGCACCCTCTCCAAAGCCTCCACACCTTTGCTATAATAGGGCAACCAGAACTGGACACAATATTCCAAGTGTGGTCTCACCAGGGTTTTGTAGAGCTACAGCATAACCTTGTGGCTCTTAAACTCGAGACCCCTGTTAATGAAAGCCAAAACACCATATGCTTTCTTAACAACCTTATCCACCTGGGTGGCAACTTTGAGGGAGCTATGCACTTGAACACCAAGATCCCGCTGTTCCTCCACACTGCCGAGAATCCTGCATTCAGCATTTAAGTTCGACCTTCCAAAATGCATCACTTCACATTTATCCAAGTTGAACTCCATCTGCCATTTCGCAGCCCAGCTCTGCATTCTGTCAATGTATCGCTGAAGCCTGCAATTGCCCTCAATACTATCAACGGCACCTCCAACCTTTGTGTCATCAGCAAATGTACTAACCCACCCCTCAACCTCCTCATCCAAGTCATTCATAAAAACTACAAAAGAGCAGAGGCCCAAGAACAGAGCCCTGCGGGACACCACTCAGCACTGACCTCCAGGCAGAATACTTACCATCTACAACCACTCTCTGCCTCCTGTCAGCCAAACAATTCTGAATCCAGACAGCCAAATCATCCTGTATCCCATACCTCCTGACTTTATAAATGAGCCTGCCGTGGGGAACCTTATCAAATGCCTTGCTGAAGTTCATGTACACCACATCCACTGCTCGACCCTCGTCAACCTGTCTCGTGACTTCCTCAAAGAACTCAATAGGATTAATAAGGCATGACCTGCCCCTCACAAAGCCACGGTGACTCCCTTTAATCACGCTATGCTTTTCCAAATAGTCATGAATCCTATCCCTCAGAATTCTTTCCAAAACCTTGCTGACCACAGATGTAAGACTGACTGGTCTGTAATTTCCAGGGATTTCCCTATTCCCTTTCTTGAAAAGAGGAACAACATTTGCCTCCCTCCAATCTTCCGGTACGACTCCCATGGAGAATGAGGAAACACTGTAGCCACAATTAAGCCCCATAGATGTGAAATAGAAGAAAACTCCCTCTGGTGTAAATTGTAAAGGACTACTGTTGGGATTAATTGGATTGTATTTTGCTACATGTTTCAAAAAAAATCCTTAAAATGTGTTGAGTATGTAAATAGTTTAGTTTATCACACTGCAATTTAATTTGTGCAATAAACTTCTCATTTACAGCTTTGTTAAGTTTGCTTCAATGAAAGACTGCATCATTAAAACCAAACAAATAAAAAACAAGCAAGATTTTAGTCTGGGATCTGCAGCAGGAAGGTAATATCAAAAGTACTTTTTAACAGCACTCGTTTGGAAAGAATAAAGTATGTCATTTGCTAAAGAGATAGGAAGATCTTGTTTCTAAATTATATTTTCCTTTTGTTGTTGCAACAACTGTTTAAATTTCACAAGTGGGGAAAAATAAATAGGCACAACAGATTATGGTTCCTCTTGTGCTTGAATACTCAAGTCTCTCCATTGGAAATGTGAGGCCCATCTTCCCTGGAATCTCATACCTCACTTACCAAGCACACAGCAGCAATGCAAGTTGTTGTTTTTGTTGTTACATCAATTACTCCTCTAGATGGCTCTGTGATCAAAATTTTAGGTGTTAAATGCCAATTTGAAATGTCACAATCATATTATGATGTTGATGAAAGAAACTGTTTAAAAGCTGTTACAGTGGAGTGGTACAAATCTCAGTTTCAATCATGTCAGAATCGGCCATATTTGTACATACAAGAAAAGGAAGTTACTTTTCATTCAGTCGGGGGATGCAGGTATCGATGGCCGGCCCAGCATTTATTGCCAAATCTTAGTTGCCCAGAGAAGGTTGTGAAGAGTTCCCTTCTTGAACTACTGCAGCCATATACTATAAGTTGATCCACGAAAGACCTTAGGAAGGAAATTCAGGGATTTTGACTCAGTAGAGAAGGAACAGAGATTTATTACCAAGTCAGAATGGTGAGTGACTTGGAGGGGATCTTGGTGTTCACATATATCTGTTGCCCTTGTCGTTCTCAATGGAAATGGTTGTGGGTTTGGATGGTGCTGTCTCACGCTCACTGAACTTCTGCAGTGCATCGTGCAAATAGTTCTGCTACTGGCCAGTGCTGGAGGGTGTCCATGCCTGTGGGTGTGCTGCCAATAAAGTGGGCTGTGTCTTGGATGATGCCAAGCTTTAAGTGTTGGTGGAGGTGCCTCCTTCCAGGCAAAGTATGATAGAATATTGGTGGTCAGGCTTTGGAGAGTCAGGTGGTGAGATATCCATAATTATATTCCTAACCTCTGACCTGCTCTCGTAGCCACTATGTTTCTGTCGCAAGTCCAGTTGAGTTTCTGGTCATGGGGGGGATTCGGTGCTAGTAACACCATTGAATGTCAAGGAGCAGTGGTTAGATCGTCCCTTAAGAGATGGTCTTTGCCTGGCATTTGTGCAGCGTGAGCGTTACTTGCCATTCATCAGCTCAAGCCTGGCTATTGTCCAGATTTGGTTGCATTTGAACATGAACTGATTCAGTTTCCGAGGAACTGTAAATGGTACTCAGCATTCTGTAATTGACGAACATCCCCACTTCTGACCTTATGATGGAGGGAAGGTTATTGATGAAGCAGCTGAATATGGTTGAGCCTAGGACACTACCCTGAAGAACTTTTGCAGAGATGTTCTGGTAAGATTCCAACTATTTGAACAACTTGAACAAACTCTTATGAGCAGAACCCCAAAACTCCTCTTGATTATTTCGAGAATGCATCTCTATAACAAAGTACCCCAAACAAAAATCAGACTACTGCCATCTTTTTGTCGTTTTTTTTGTCTCATAGGAGAAGAGCAGCAAAGCAATAAATCACCAAGTAACAATGCAGGCAAGGACAAAGCAAACTAAGTATTAGGGTGCACTTCTAGAAGGATGGAATCAAAAAGTATAAACATTGAGGCAAATTTTATGACAAAGATGTTGAAGTCAAGTTGAGAGACCTCACTCATTCTTGGGCAGTTGGGCAGGATGGATTCATATACCCAGAGTTAGGGAATAAGCAACAAAGACAGCCAAATAGCAGGTCCAGGTAACAGGATCGCTTGCTTCCATTAACTGGCAAATGGCCCAGTTTTGATGATGAAATGTCAGAACGCCAACTTTTAAGAAACTTTTTCTCAAACATTCTATAATGCAAAACGTACTAATACTTGGACTAAAGAGAGGTGCCGGTAGACTGTAGGTTGGGTAATGTGGTGCCGCTATTCAAGAAGAGGTGGTAAGAAAAAGCCAGGGAACTATTGAGAAGTGAGCTGGACCTCAGTGGTGGGTAATTTGTTGGAGGGTATCTGGAGGTACAGGATTTTACATCGATTTGGAAAAGCAAGGATTGATTAGGGATAGATAACTTGGCTTTATGCATGGAAAATCTTGTCCCACTAATTTAACAGAGCTTTTTGAAGAATAATATTTGGATAAGCACATGGGCGTAGATGGAATAGTGTCGGTTAGATGGGCTTGAGATCGGTATGACAGGTCGGCACAACATCGAGGGCCGAAGAGCCTGTACTGTGCTGTAATGTTCTATGTTCTATGTAACTGACGAAGAAGATTGATGAGGGCAGAGAAGTGGACAAGATCTATATGGACTTCAGTAAGGAGTTCAACAAGGTTCCTCACGGTAGGCTGATTAGATCACAGGGAAAAGAGGGAGAACTGGCCATGTGAATACACAACTGGCTGGAATACAGAAGACAACAAGGGTAGTGGTGGTGGTGGAGGGATACTTTACAGACTGGAGTCCAGTGATCAGCAGTGTGTCACAAGATTCAGTGCGGGGTTCACTGCCTTACTAAGTTTACAAGTAACAGTGAAATTGGACGTATAATGGGCATGTCAGAAGGTTACTTCAGAACACAACAGCATCTTGATCAGACGGGCCAATGAGCCACAGATTGGCAGAAAGAGTTTAAAATTGATGCTTGTGAGGTGCTGCATTTTAGAAAGGCAAACCAGGGCACGACTTGTACATTTAATTGTAAGATGCTGAACAAAAAGACCTTGGAGCATAGGTTTGTAATTCCTTGAAAATGGAGTCACAGGTAGTTAGGACAGTGTTTGCTATACTTTCCTTTACTGGTCAGTGTATTGGGTATAGGAGTTGGGAGGTCATGTTGTGGCTGCATTGAATGCTCGTTAGACCAGTTTTGGAATTATGCATACAATTCTGGACTCCCTGGCTATGGGAAGGATGTTGTGAAACTTGAAACGGTTCAGAAAAGATTTACAAGGATGTTGCCAGGGTTGGAGCTACAGTGAGAAGCTAAACAGGCTGGGGTATTTTCCCTGGAGTATCAGAGGCCAAGGAGCAACCTTTATAAAGCTTTCTATCATTCTCTGCTTATTTCAGATTTCCAGCACGTGCAGTATTTTACCTTTAATTCATTTGAGACTATTTTTGCATCCTTTGATTTCTTTCTCATGTCCTACTGTATCATCTCCTTAAGTGCATCTATTCTGTTCACCTCAGTTAGTCATAGAGATGTACAGCAAGAAAACAGACGCTTTGGTTCAACTTGTCAATGCCGACCAGATTCCTAAATAAATCTCGTCCCATTTGTCAGCATTTGGCCCATATTCGGTCTATACCCATCACGTATCTGAATGCCTTTTAAATGTTGGATTGTACCAGTGTCCACCAGTTCCTTTGACAGCTTATTCCACACATGCACTACCCTCAGGTCCCTTTTAAATCTTTCCCCACTCACCTCAAACCTATGCCCTCCAATTATACAACTCGCCCACGCCAGGGAAAAGACTGTCTATTTACCCTATCTATGCCCCTCATGACTTTTATAAAGCTCCGTAAAGATCACCCTTCAGCCTACAACTGTCTGGAAAAATACCCCTAGCCTATTTAGCCTCTCACTATAGCTGAAACCCTCCAACACTGGCAGCATCCTTGTAACTCTTTTCTGAATCCTTGCAAGTTTCACCACATCCTTTCCATAGCAGGGAGACCAGAATTGTATGCAGAATTCCGAAACTGACCCATCCAACGCTCAATATTGCCACAATATGACCTCCCAACTTCTATACCCAATACACTGACCAATAAAGGGAAGCATACCAAATGTCACCTTCACTGTCTTAACTAGCTGTGACCCCACTTCCAAGAAATTACAAACCTGCATTCCAAGGTCTCTTTGCTCAGCAACATTCGCCAAGATCTTACCATTACGTGCTTCCGTCCTTGATTTTCCAAAATGCATCTAAACTGATCCCTGTCTGCCACCCTACGGCCCATTAGCCCATCTGATCAAGATGCCGTTGTACTGAAGTAACCTCCAACTTTGGTATCACCTGCAAACTTACTAATCATAGCTCCTATGTTCACATTCAAATCATTTATGTAAATCATGAAAAGCAGTGAATCCAGCACCAATCCTTCTAGCACACTGACAATTACAGGGCTCCAGTCTGAAAAGCAACCCTCTACCAGCACCACCCCCTGTATGCTACCTTCCAGCCAACTCTGTATTCAAATGGCCAGTTCTTGTATTCCATGTGATCTAACATTGCTAACTAGTCAAACTTGGGGAACCTTGTCAAATGCTTTACTGAAGGCCATATCGATCACATCCATTGCTCTGCCCTCGATCCTCTTTGTTACTTTCTCAAAAAACTCAAGCTAGTGAGACATGATTTCACATGCACAAAGCCACGATGACTATTCCTAAATCAGTCCTTGCTTACACAAATACATGTAAACCCTGTCCCTCAGGATTCCCTCCAACATTGTGCCTACCAATGTCAGGCTCACCAGTCTATAGTTCCCTGGCTTTTCCTTGCCACCTTTCTTATTAGTGGCACCATGTTAGCTAACTTCCAGTCTTTCGGTACCTCAACTGTGACTACCAATGATTTAAATTTCAGCAAGGTGCGCAGCAATCACTTCCCTAACTTTGCACAGAGTTCCTGGGTACATCAGATTGGGTCCCAGGGATTTATCCATCTTTAATGTATTTTAAGCCATCCAGCACCACCTCCTCTGTAATATGGATATTTTTCAAAATGTAGCTACATATTTCCCCAAGTTCTATATCTTGGTAGACACTGGTGCAAAATATTGATTTAGAACTCCCATATCTCCTGCAGTTCCACACATAGGCTGATTGAGAAGTTATTAACATGACTGAAATCTTCTCTCTTGCATGGGCCTGAACAAAATCTTTGTTTCCTTAACTCACAAGAGCGAGAATGTTTCACAATGGTCCTTCAGACCCAAAGAATGCCATGATCTCACCAGTCCACATAAAAAGCATCTTTAGGGTATGTTTAAGCTTCTTACGTATAGGACTATCCATCAGATATTTGTTGCTTACTTATGCCTGTGACCTTGTGCCAACTTAAATACTACAGTTTTGAGTCGGAATTTCAGTGTTTTGTTTTGGTAAGACTAAAGGAGCAGATTGCTTTGTCCTGCATGGTGTCAAGTTTCTCGAATGATGTTGGAGCTATTCTATCAGAATCTTCACTTGTACCCTGCAGACAGTGGACTGGTTTTGGGAGGCAGGTGGTGAGTTGCTTGCTGCAGGATTTCCAGCCTCCGAACTGCTCTTGTGGCCACTGTGTTATATGGCTAGTCCATTTCAGTTTCTGGTCAATGGCAAGCCTTAGGATGTTAATAATAGGTGATTTAGTTATGACAATGCAATTAAAAGGTCATGGAGCAATGGTTAAACCCTCTTTTGTCAGCGACGTTCATTGTCTGCCACTTGTGGTGTGAATATTACTTGCCACTTGTCAAGTGTGTATCATCATCCAGATATTGCTGTATTTCAGCAGATGTCAGCTGACAGTTGATCTAAGGACACTGTTAAGTCAGTCCTGCTGTGATGCCCTGGAGCTGAGATGACTGACCTTCAACAGCCACAATCATCTTGCTTCGTGCCAGGCACAATTCCAACCTGTTCTGCGTTGCCTCCTTCTTCCTGCATCCCTGATTCTCATCGCCTCCAGATCTGCTCAGGTTTCCTGATGCCACATTTGGTCAAATGTAACTGTGATGTCAAGGGTACTCACTCCACCTCACCTCTGGAATTCAGCTCTTTCGTCATGTTTGAATCAAAATTGTAATCAAATCAGAAACCAACTAGTCCTGTGAAATTTAAAAATGTGCATTGGTGAGCAGCTATTGCTAAGCAAGTGTGGCTTGACAGCACTGTTTATGACCACTCATATCACTTTACAGATGTTTCAGAGTAGATTGATTGGGTGACAAACAGCCAGGTTAAATCTGTCCTGCATGAGTATGTAGGGCATACCTGTGCAATTTTCCACGCCATTTGATAGATGCCCTGTTAAAGCTGTGCTGGAACACCTTTACTCAGGGTACAAGTTCTGAAGCTCAAATCTTCAGTACTACAATGGAATGTTATCAGGGTCCATAGCCTTTCCAGCATTCAGTGTTTGCAGCCATTTCTTGATCTCATATAGAACGAAAATGAATTACCTGAATACTGGCAAGTCATGTATAGGACATCTGAAGATAGAGAAGGCAGAGGTGGATCATCCACCCAGCAATTCTGGCTAAGATTGTTGTGAATGGCTCAACATTATCTTTTGCCATAATATGCTGGGTTCCTGCATTATTGAGAATGGGTATATTTGAGAAGCCCCCTCCTCCAGAGGGTTGCTGCATTATCCACTACCGTTCAAGACTGGATGTGGCACGAAAGGTTACATCTGATCCACTGGTTGTGGAATGGTTTTGTTCTGTCACTCAGTGTTACACTTTGTGCACTCAAATAGTCCTGTTTATTGTTTCATCAGATTGACAGTGCATTTTTAGATATGTTTGGCACTGCTCCTGGCATATCCTCCTAGACTCTTCACTGACTCAGGGCTAATCCCGGATTTGATAGTAACGGCAGAGTGGGGATATGCTGGGCTATGTGGGCGCAAATTATGTGGAGTATAAAACTCTGCAGGCCTACAGCACCTCACGTCTTGAGCTGCTGCATTTGTTTGAAGATTGTCTCATTTAGCAGTGACTGCACCACCAAACAGTGATGAAAAGGCAGGACTTCATCTTGACATCAGTAAGACTGACCACAATCATGTGCAGCTGCATGTGCAGCAGGTAGATAGGTGAAAGAGAGGTTAAGCGTGCATTTCCTTTCTTGCTGGTCACCGCCTGCCACAGACTCAGTCCTTTAGAACTCTAAGCAGTCAGCAGTGGTACTACCAACCTACTCTTGGTGGTGGACATTGAAGACCCTCATTCAGAGTTCATTCCCTGATCACCCTTTGTGCTTCTCCAAGTGGCTGCCAACAAGGAGGTGCGCTGATTCATCACCTGAGGTTTGGGGATGTTGTGTGGTAATTAAAAATGGGTTTTTTTGTCCATGTGTAATCTCAAACCATGAGACTTTGTAAAGTCATAAATTTATAGTGCTTTTTAGGATGATGCACAAGTAACACAAGACTCTGCAGTTATGCACCAGTCATAGATGGGTATAAAAGAAGAGTGGAATTCAAATCTTTGCCACTTATTTGCAACAGAATTCATAGAAAGAAATCATATCAATTTTTCACATTTTAATCAAATCTTTTAATTGAGAGGTGATCAAGTGAGAAATAATTTGCCAAAGACTGATCAAATATGTATTCAACAGTCAGCAAGCGTATTTTTCCTCAGGCTATTTAATGTTCCTTTGTCAGAAGGTAACTAAATTTTCAAAAGATTCAAGGCAGCTGGCATCTACCAGGAGCTGATCCGGGGTAAAGATCCCTGGAACACAAATAGGCCCTTTGCACATTATTAATCAAGGTCTGGTGTACGTACGTTGGAGGCAAATACTAGCAGGTGACTGCAGCAAGACCCCGGAGCAGTGAGACGTAGAGTGCGAGCTTGCAGAACAAGCTGCGTGTCCTGGAGCAGCGCAAGGGAACAAACTGGTACAGCATGTGGGCTGTGAGCCCCAGAACACTGCACAGGAAATCTCGTGGCACGAGGGAGCTGAATCCTGGTAAAGCTTGACTTACCTTGTTGCTGCCAACTGCCGGTGAGGAATAGATTGGAAGCTGGTGTGATGTGGGACAGTTGTTGAACTTGGGCCTGATGCCGTATACTGAGATGCTGTTTGGTACCCTTACCGGACTGCAATGTAAATCCTTACCATTCAATCCTCTGGTATAAACAACCTTTGTTTTTTACTTTAAGATTTGTACCTAGGTATTTGCACCTAAGACGGCGCCATTAAAAGGCAACAATTTAAAAAAAAAACACTTTTCACTGCACTCCAGTTCAGGAGTACAAGTGACAATAAAGGATATTTTATTCTATTCTAATGTCAACAGTAGACTAACTATGGCTCTGGGCAAGGAATCTTAAAAAGGTGAAGCATTCAAATCTCACGATGGCAAATTGTGAAGTGAAATTTACTAAATTCTGCAACCGAGAAGTAACCACAAACTGCCAAATTAAACAAATTCAAGTGGTCCATCAAAATCCTAGGGGAAAAGTAAGCCAGTCTTAGTTAGGCCAGTTGCACATGTAACTGTTATGAAGCAGGGTCAACAATGATGGCAGCTGATGCTAACATAGGACAAGTCAGGTCCCAGAGTAAAATTTGACTTTTTAAAATTACAACTTTTATTTTTTTCTTTTTCTTTGCTGTGGTCTCACTGAACATATTCACAACAGGCTGCCAAAGTACATTTACCAAAAGAATACAATTGTTTCTAATTGGAAGGGAAAAACAAACTATTTGAAATTTTCTTGTTACATACGTCAGAAATAAAAATGCGACCCTTTTATCCTCAACAACCTTACACTCAAATCTCCATGAACGATCCTGTCACCTTCACTGTAAAAGAGATAATGGGAACTGCAGATGCTGGAGAATCCAAGATAATAAAGTGTGAAGCTGGATGAACACAGCAGGCCAAGCAGCATCTCAGGAGCACAAAAGCTGACGTTTCGGGCCTAGACCCTTCATCAGAGCCTCCTGAGATGCTGCTTGGCCTGCTGTGTTCATCCAGCTTCACACGTTGTTACCTTCACTGTAAAGTTCCTTTTTCAGTTCCCACAGCTATAATTAGTTTCTTTATAGTAACTTTCTCAATTTCAGCTATTTTCTTTAGTTAATGGATATTTCTAAGAACTTTAAGCTGCAAATACAGTTCACTTATCAATTAACATGGATTCCTTATACTCAAGTCTGCCACAGCGTTCTACTTTTAGAGTTTTCCATTAAGGAACTCAGGTTGCCTCCCCCGTTCCTAAAGTATTTAGGGTTCTCCGAAACTAACACCACCTCTGCTGTTACAAACTTTTCCTCCGAATGAGCCTTTACACTACCAGATTTCTTCTGAATTACTCTGACTTAGTGTTTTTGTCTCTAATCAACCTTTTGTTCCAAGGCACTTACAAGTTCACCTCTAGGCTTACAAAGATCTACTTTAAGTGCATGTAAACAAAACATATTGAGGTCGGTTGGCTCGCCTAGCCGGTTTGTTGTTCCGCAGACGTTTTGTTACCGTGCTGGGCAACATCCTCAGTGTAGCTTCTGATGTAGCGTCGGTGTGTTTTCCCACCTGGCTTTTAAACTCTAGGGGCTGTTGCAACGGATTGCCTCACTTCCGGGTTTTCTCACTCATCTCAATCCACATGGACAAGGAGAACCGTGACTTTGACTGGGACAAGACCAAGATCCTGGGACAGGCAAGGCAGAGACAAGCACACAGCACTCCATGAAGCAGGTTATTAATAAACACATTGAACTTGATCCCATATACATTCCACTACAGAAGACACCCGGAAGTGAGGCAATCCATCGCAATGGGCCCCAGAGTTTAAAAGTCAGGTGGGAAAACACACCAACACTTCATCAGAGGCTGCACTGAGGACGTTACCAAACACAGTACCGAAACGCCTGCAGAGCAACAAACCGGCTCAGCAAGCCAACCGACTTCAGCACCCACAACCCGTGCTACAAATCTACTCCAAAATCTTAGAAACAAAACATATCGCCAGGCACCACAATACCGCTGGAAGAACACATCCAAAATTAAACTGAAAAACCACGTTCTTTGATTCATAACACACAGTAAGTTCGACTTGTATTTCTATGAAGATTACATATAATTTACTTATATATAATATTTATTCCATAATTTTAAATCAAAGCTTTAGTTCATAATACTATGGCTATCACACTACCTTCTCAGGTAATTGAGAGGTGGAAAGTAAACATAGGTTTACAACCATCACTTATATCTAGAGATTCAAATAAAACCGACAAGTGTGATTCTGTTTTTGTACTGTATTGCCCATTTCACGATAATGGCATTTTACTGGTCAATCAATAATACTGTCCTTACTTACACTTGCACCCAGTATTTTGTCAGGCACAAGAAATTCAGAAGCAGTTAGAACAATATTGGCTGTTACTGCAAATGTAAGCTGTCTATGGCAAGAGACTACATATTTGACCATTGGTAAAAAAAGTATCCTCCAAAATCAATATACCGCCTTGTGCTGATCAGATAGATCAGCAGTACAAAAGCTCTCTATACAGAGGGGGTGAGAAAAATAATAGAAAAAAATGTATTCAGTTACAGACAAGTAACTTTTCAGTGCAAGCTATCAAGTTTGC
The DNA here is from genome assembly GCF_030684315.1 of Stegostoma tigrinum. Classification (NCBI taxonomy): domain Eukaryota; kingdom Metazoa; phylum Chordata; class Chondrichthyes; order Orectolobiformes; family Stegostomatidae; genus Stegostoma; species Stegostoma tigrinum. Next base: position 57,480,075 of record NC_081371.1, read on the forward strand.
TCTACAAGTTTTATACAGATAATTTTAAAATTACAGTCAACAGCTATTTTGCAGCCACTAGCTGTATTTTAAAAATATTTCCACTAGCAAAGCACTGTTTTCTTTAGGGGCTTATAAGCAGTCAGCAAGACAAAGTATGGAAAAAGAACCTGAGAAGAAATGCCAATAATCTCAAGGTTGGGGCCCATTTTACTTCCCAGAAACACCTGACAAATGCAGTTGGAGATGTGGTTCTAGTCATGCAAGTATCCATGAACCCACAACCAGTGGCTTGAATTTCCTAGGCGGACAATCATATGCAATAGCGAATGATTGCTGACAACGATGATAAGTATCTACAAGATGTGCTAGCTTAACTTCTTCCTGGCAACTGAACTGTAGCAAATGAAAGTTATGAAATCAGTACAGCACTGCCCCACTTGCTCCAGGGGTACATCATGACATCTTTGAACTGCTTGACTGGAAAGTATCTAGCACTGTTTACCCCAAAGCCTGCACCATAATGTAAGTATATTTTACCTACATTGCTGTCAGGTGTGAAGAATTTTGTGGATTTTTAAAATTGCCTTTGATTTTGAAAAGTACAAGAGAACAGAACACTTTGTTGAATTATATACCAGCATATTCACTGGTATTTTCAATAGATTCCTTTAACAAAGTACTCAATGGCTAATTTATAGAGATTGAGAGGCTGAAAACAAGAGTTGAACTGGGGCCAGCGAAGCAAAGGAATTTGGGGTGCATGCAGATCACAAAGAAGCCACACAACTTTACAAGTCCATTTAAAAAATATTTCCAGCAACTAGTTTATTTCTGGATAGAACTGAAAAGTGAGCACCTCACGTTAAATTTGTTTTGGTTGGACCTCTGTGCGCAATTCTGGTCTCTACACCGTGAAAAGGATCCAGAGGTAAATGATTCATAACGATATTGCCAGAAGTAACAGGTTAGAACCAACATGAAAAAAACAGAATACATTTACGAGTTTTAAAGCTTTAAAGTAGAAACTTTAAGGAAGGTATGCAAGGAGGAAATCCACTTATGGTGGAGACCTAAATTATATCTTATATATACATGTGACAGTGTGTCCTCAATTGAAATTGTGGTTGCATTGCTGAAAATCATGTCTTTATATAGAAATATGTTTAAGTAAGATGGAGATTCTTATGGAAATCAGTATTAAATGTGTAGCTGAGTTCCACAGGACTCTCACTAGAATGAAAACGAATGTTAAAACATACTTTCCAAATTGAAAGATTTTACATTGCTAAATTCCTACACTGGTAAGTGCAATAAAAAATAAGAACTTGTAAAATGAGTTAAAAACCTACTTTAAATTGCTACTTACAGTAAAGGAACCTCATACATTCCAGTGATCCTGCTACCCAATCCTAATGGCTGCCACAGAATCTTCTCAAACCTGACCTCCATGGTCATGACCCCCACGCCCCCGAAAATTCCTTCTCCTGAACTGTCACTTAACCTGAAGGTGGAGCTGCGACATCATGGAAGTGTGATCTCTGCTGGTTCAGATGTGAACTGTTGAGGTTTTTAAATGACCCACATATTAAAAATTTCTCCCACTCACTGCTTCTATTTCCCAAATACCTGTCCTGAGCCAATATTTAGGAAAAGATCCGCAAGGCAGGAGCTGTTTTAAAAGAAGATTGTTAAAACTAAGATGACTCTGTAAATCTCAGTACTTCTGAACAATCAAGACTCTCACTTCCATGACATCAGAGCTCCAGTTTCAGCTTGTTTCTGAATCTTGAACAGGAACTCATCCAAAAGAGAGGAGCAGCCAAACTCAGAGGTCAGGAAGCAGGGAAGCGTAAGAAACAATATTGAAGTAAATCTTGTGACAAGATTACAAGGCCGATTAACCTCTAACATTTAAAGCAAATAAACATTAAATTGGGTAATTTTAAGTCAGGGCTTATTGGATTCATTAATTAATAATGAATCGGGAATTTAGGTGGAACTCCTTTATCCAGAGACGAGGTAGAATGTGAAACAAGCTAACACAAGGAAGCAAAACAAATAGTGTAGATGCATTTAACATCCAGTTTAAATGCATCCAATCAACTGCCTCAGCCACTGATCTCCCTTCCCTTCACAAACTTCCTCCAAGGCTCCCAGGGTGCCCCAACCCTAAACTTCAGAATCAAAGAAGTCTTAAATGCAGAAGGTCAAAACTACACTGGCTCTTCAGAAAAGTATCACCTAATGCCAATCTCCTGCTTTTCCCCAAACCCAAGCACATTACTTTTATCCAAATAATCACCCAATGCCCTTCGAATGCCTCAATTGAACTTGGCTTCAACATACTGCCAGGCAATGCATTCCATACCCAACTTCTCACTGAATGAAAAAGCTTTATCTCACATCACTGCCACTTCTTCAGGACATCACGTGAAATCTGCGTCATCTCGTCCTTTGAACAATGGAATACAATTTCTCCCTATCCACTTTATCCAGGACACTTAAAATTTTGAAAACCTCAATCAGATCTCCGCTCAAGTCTCATCTCCAGGAATAACAGTTCCAACTTCTTCAATCAATCCTCACAAGTGAAGATACTCATTCCTGGAACCATTGCAAATCAGTTCTACCATCACTCCAATTAACATCCTTCCCATAGAATGGAACCCAGAACTGAAAATAACAGTCCAGTTGAGGTCTTACAAGCGCAGCGTCACCTCCTTGCTCATGTACTCTATGTTCCTATGAATAAAACTAAGGATGCTATGCTTTGTTTACTGTTCACTCCATCTGTCCTGTCACCTTCCACAATCTGCGCACACATATCTACTACCCTCTGCTTCTACTCATAGGACTGCTCCCCCTATTTTATATTGCCTTTCACTTCTTGTTAACAAAGTGCAGCATTTCACGCTCCTCTGCATTGCACATCACCTGTCACCTATACATCCATTCTTTGTCTATGTCTGCTAAGAGTTCTGTATTGTCCTCCTCAGTTTATAACATCTCAATTTTGTGCCATCTGCACACTTTGAAGCTGTCGCCTGCACACCAAGATTTAGATCATTAACATAGATTAGGAAAGGCAAGGGTCTCAATACCAAATTGAGGGGAAAGTTTTTCACAGTGGGTAGGGCATGTTTGGAATGAGCCACCAGAAATATTAGTGAAAGCACGTATAATTACAATATATCAAAGGCAGCTGGATTGGTGTATGAATAGCAAAAGTTTAAAGTGACATGGGTCAAATGCTGGCAAATGGGGATGGATCAGATTGGGATGTCTGGTTGGCACAGACGCGTTGGGTGTATTTCCATGATATAGGGCTCTATGACCACCAAAGGAGCTCCAGTACAACTCTTTCTCCTGCTTGAAAAATATGCTAGTGAGTTTTGAGAAGATTTGTAGCTCAGGTTGAGGTTCTGGATGTGAGTTTGCTTGCTGAGCTGGAAGGTTAGTTTTCAGATGTTTCGTCACCATTCTAGGTAACATCATCAGTGAGCCTCTGACGAAGCGCTGGTGTTATGTCCTGCTTGCAGATACCGACACTTACCAACAGGTGGCGATAGACCCGACCCCACAACTAGAGAACCAAATCACAGCCTTACTCAAAAAACTTCAAAAACCTGGAGAATTAAACAAGAGAGACTTCCAAAAAATGAAACCAGATGGATCCAACACACCATGTTTCTATGGACTACCAAAAACCCCCCTCAGACCCATAGTGTCGCTACCTGGAACACCAACCTACAGATTAGCCAAGGAACTACACCAAAGACTAAAACACCTAGTGGAAGACTCCCGCCACTCCATTCGCTCCACCCAAGAATTCCTGAACACCAAAGACACCAAGATAGAAGAGGATGAAATAATGGTCTCCTTTGACGTAACAGCCCTGTTCACAACTATCAACATCAACCTGGCCAAAGAAACACTGACTACACTGTTAGAAGAACCGAAGACACATACACCAGGCACCACCAACCTCATCAGCAAGGACATCATCATCAAGCTAGTGGACCTATGCCTCACCACCCACTTCACTTTCAATAACAAAACCTACAGACAAACCAACGGTACACCCATGGGATCTGCGATATCAGGGTTCTTAGCAGAGGCAGTAATGCAGAGACTCGAACAAACAGCTCTGCCAATCATCCAATCCAAATTTTGGGTCTGCTACATGGATGACACCTTTGTCATCACTAAACAAAACAAATTAGAGGAAACCTTCAAGACCGTCAATAATACCCTTTACTGGCATAACATTCACAAAAGAGGAGGAAAACAACAACAAACTGCCATTCCTAGATGTCGCAGTAGAGCGAACAGCCAATGGGGAACTTCAAACCAGCGTCTACAGGAAAACAACACATACGGACCAAATACTGAACTACAGGAGCAACCATCCCAACACCCACAAACGAAGCTGCATTAGAGCATTAGTCCAACGAACCACCACACACTGCAGCACAGAGGAACTAGGAAGAGCAGAAGAAAATCACCTATACAGCGTATTCAAAAAGAATGGGTACCCTATGAACCCAGTCCGCCGATTTCTCAGCAACAAACCCAAACAGACAAAACGGGCTCAGAAACCATAACCACTCTCCCCTACATCAAAGACATTTCCGAAATGACTGCCAGACTACTCAGACGTCTTGGCATCAGGGTAGCCCTCAAACCCACCAACACACTAAAACAGCAGCTAATGAACTTAAAAGACCCTATACAGACAACAAACAAAACCAACGTCATCTACAAAATACCTTGCAAGAACTGGTGACAAACACTACATTGGACAAAAAGGCAGAAAGCTAGCCACCAGGATACATGAACATCAACTAGCCACAAAACGACATGACCCACTATCACTCGTATCCTTACATACGGATGAGGGAGGACACCACTTTGATTGGGACAACACATCCATCCTAGGACAAGCCAAACAGAGACACGCACGAGAATTCCTAGAAGCATGGCATTCCAACCGGAACTCCATCAACAAACACATTGATTTGGAGCCCATCTACCATCCCCTGAGAAAAAGAACAGGAAATGACATCACCAACCCAAGGAAACCTAAACAGATAAATAGAAAGCAGGACATAACACCAGCGCTTCGTCGGAGGCTCACTGATGATGTTACCTAGAATGGTGACGAAACGTCTGAAAACTAACCTTCCAGCTCAGTGAAAAATATGCATTAACTACCATTCTTGGTTTTCTATCACAACAAATTTTGTGTCCAACTTGCATTGTTCTCTAACTTCTCGCAGATTGTCTCCAAGTTCAGCTGATGTGAAACGCACCTGATCTCTCAATCTGATTTGTACTAAGTCATTAATCACTCAATTTACCACATCATTTTATACACCATTTTTATGGTGCTTTCTCCTTGAAATCTTTCCTCTAAGATCCAACTCTTGAAACTTCCATTCCCACAATCCATCCCCTAATTCCAACTTCCCTCTCCTCTCCAAAGGCCTTGAACATGGGCTCACAATTGGGCTGTGACCAATTCAGTTTGAGCTTAAAGTTTAAATCCCTCCATATGTGCCCACAATATTGTTAAGGAGGGAGATCTAGGATTTTGACCCTGTCACTGAAGGAACGGCCAAATGTTTCTAAGTCAGAATAATCAGTAGCTTAATGAGGAATTTACAGGGGCTAGCTCTGTTCACACATATTTGCTGCCCCTGTCCTTCTAGATGGAAGCAGTCAAGTGTTTAGAAGATGCTGTCGAAGAAATCTTGCTGAATTTCTGCAGACCTTCTTGCACACTTTGCCACTACTGTGCACCCGTGGCAGATGTGAGCGAATGGTTGTGAAGGTGGTACCAAATCAAAACAGGACGCCTGGTCCTAGATGATGTCACAACTTTCTAGTGTGGTTGGAACTGCACCCATCCAGACAAAAGGGGAGCATTCCACACATTCATGACTTGTGCCTTGTAAAGAATGGACAGCTGGGACAGAACGCAAGTGGGTCGCTGCGAGATTCTTATTCTCTAACCTGCTCTTGTAACGACAATATTTCTTCGTCTAGACCAGTTCACTTTCCCGATAATAGTTGCCCCCTAGGATGTCAACAATGGGAGAATCAATTATGGTAATGCCATCACGCAATAAAAAGGAATAATGGTAAATATTTGTCTTACTGTGACTATGACAATGGCAAACTTTCTTGATTGGTTTGCAGCCTATGACATAGCTTTAGATGCAGAGCTCGTGTTAATCCCTTTCCTATGCCTCTCATCATCATCCAGATAAGTGCCACTGCATTCTCCTGGTTCCATTCTTATCCAGCTTGTGATAAGTACAGAATTGCCAATGGCCTCTCTTCCAATTCCAATTCAGTTCCCTTTGATTTCTGCAAAAGATGTATTCTTAGCTGCCTACTTTTCCCATGACATGCTGCACCTTCAACAAACTTGGATAACATAATTCACATGCACAGTGATCACTCAACCTCAATACCAGTTTTTAGTTCCTCCTACATTGCTAAAAATTTTCAGAGTGCTTATCTGATACTTAGTACTAGATGAGCAGAAACATGCTCCAATTAGATACTGGAGACACTGAAGCATTAGTTTCAGTCCCCACACTGTACTTTGTTCCCCCACCTCCAATTCCATCCATCTTACATGGAAACGTGAGGCTGGAGTCAATCAACTCACAACCTCGAGTGCCATACAGGAAAGAGGAAAAAAAATTAATAGTTTTCTGCATCTTCATGAGTTTAAAAAGGTGCAGTATATTTTTGTTTTCGGGTATCAAATTGTGACAAAACAAAGCATATGTAAAAAGAGACAACATGCAAAATGTCAAATCATAAGCTTCCAGTCTTTAAACAAAAAAAAATTTCATTAGCACAAATATTTCGGAAAAAAGTACTTTTCTACTGTTCATTTGAAATATGCCCATAGAAGATCATAGACTCCTAGAAGCTTGGCATTCCAACCGGAACTCCATCAACAAACACATTGATTTGGAGCCCATCTACCATCCCCTGAGAAAAAGAACAGGAAATGACATCACCCACCCAAGGAAACCTAACCAGATAAATAGAAAGCGGGACATAACACGAGCGCTTCGTCGGAGGCTCACTGATGATGTTACCTAGAATGGTGATAAAACGTCTGAAAACCTTCCAGCTCAGCACGCAAACTCACATCCTGAACTTCAACCTGAGCTACAAATCTTTTCAAAACTCGCTAGAAAACTGAATTTTTTAAGTCTAACATTGTACATTTATACAATAGTGCACATGCTAAACACAAAAACTACAGAATGCCAAAAAAAGAGAGGGGAAAGCTGCTTTACTAAGCACACAAGGCCAATACCCAAGAGTTTCAAAATGAGTGTCATGGAGAGATATATATGCACCTATTTATGTGAGTACTGCTGAAAGACACATGGTCACAGCTTTTCATCAGGTACTCAAGACAATTTACAAGAATACAAATTCATGGGGTAAAACCAACATTTGAACAAAATAAAAAACTGCTGACTGGTTGGCAAGTAAATTCTGATGGTTGGAATCAACATAGCCTCTGGCCTCCACGCACGTCGACCAGCATGTCAATAAATAGCTTCCACTTCCATAAGTCATTTTGGGAAGTTACTGCAATACAGACATTGAGGTCCATGTAGCAGCAAAAACCATTACAGGAAATGTTAATTGCCATGGAGAAAGCACTCATTAAAGCTAATTGGTTGGCTCAATGGCTGGACAATTGGCTTGCAATGTAGAGTGATACCATCAACATGGGTTCACTTCTCGCAGCAGCTGATGTTATCATGGCAGACTCTCCTTTTCAACCTCTCCACTTGCCTCAGGCATGGCCACCCTCAGGTTAAACCACCGTCAACTGTCGCTCTCTCATGAAACAGCAGCCTTATGAACCGGTAAGACTATGGCAACTTTACCATTCATGTACATGGAATTGCAGTACAGATCAGCCACAATCAAATTGATCAAATTGATCAAGTAGACTCATGCACCTGAATGGTCTGCTGTTCATAATGTTCGCAAAACGTGCAAAAGGAACAACTTTCCTAATGTTTCAGGAATAGTAGAAACTGCAGATGCTGGAGAATCTGAGATAACAAGATGTAGAGCTGGATGAACACGGCAGGCCAAGCAGCAGAGGAGCAAGAAAGCTGACATTTCAGGCCTAGACCTTTCTGAAGGGGGGGTCTAGGCCTGAAACGTCAGCTTTTCTGTTCCTCTGATGCTGTTTGGCCTGCCGTGTTCATCCAGCACTACACCTTGTTATCTAAGTTTCCGAATGTAAAGCATTTATTCTCGTTAAGTTATAGATAATATGAATCTCAAGAACTAAAATGCTGCAGCATTCATTCATATTCTGACATTCCATCATTGACCAATCTACTTCGCACGCTTCAGTTTATTTCTTATTATTCCAAAGCTTCAACGTGAATCTACAACAGCTTTTAATTCAAACCTTTCTCAAAGGCTATTTTAAATCTAAGTACACGCATTGGCTGTCACTCTGTCAAAACAGAACCCAATGACATGATCATCACTTCTTCATGACTAGTTGCTAGATTAGCCTCACACAAGTGACATGAATTGTTCCAGCTACCTTACCCACTATCAACTTGAAATTTATGGATCACGACCTATCAGAATGTATTTCTTGGTCTCTGTGAAACAGCTACCATTAGCTAACTTTTTGTAGAGGACTGGAGGTAGGCATGTCAAATTTGTACTGCTAAGTAACATGTCAGTTTGTCAGCACGTTTCCGTCTCTACCCCAAAACTTCGGTAGCATTACATTTCTTGGGCTGCCAATTTTCCAGTGCTGGACAGGTTCTAATTAAATCCCAGACTTAACAGTGCACTCTCCACCTTAATTGGAAGGAGCAACATACTACCACATATAACAGAACCCAAGTCAGGGCAGATAAACAAGTTACGTAGAAAATTACAAATACAATCAGACAGCATTAGGAAAAAACTTCAAATATCCAATTAACTTTTTTTAAAATGCCAATGTGCAAGTTACAGAAGCAAATGAAATCTGCAAATCTTTGCGGAGAACTTATTTAGCTTAGCAAGCCCAACAGCAAAGGGGCAATTCTGGATTAAATCCTAGGGAATGAAGATGCTAAGGGCATCACCATGGAATATTTTCATGCTCGTGATCATGCGTCAACCAGATTTAGATCTGATATAGTTGTGGAAAAAATGAACAAGGAGTAAACGTTCTGAGTTGGTGAAAACAAAAACAATTTTACCCAGCTGAGATGTGATTTGACGGAAGTGGACTGAAAACAACTTGAAAATAATCAGTGTCAAAAGTTCTGAGAGATATTCCATAAGGCAGAGCGAGGTCAGAACAAAAACACAGTAAAAATGAGTGAGACTTTTAAATTTCAATCCCTGGAAGTCAATGAAGGTAAAAGATACAAATTTAAAGAGAGGGAAGGAAGGGAAAATACTGGAATAAAACAAGACAGATCACTAGACTCAAAACATCATCTTTATGGCTGTCTCCACAGATATCGCCAGACTACTGCATTCAGTTCTGGTCTTCCTCCTATAGGAAAGATGTTGTGAAACTTAAGAGTTCAGAGATGATTAACATGGCTGTTGCCAGGGTTGGAGGGTTTGAGCTATGGGGAGAGGCTAAGTGGGCAGAGGCTATTTTCCCTGGAGCGTCAGAGGTTGAGGGCTGACCTTATAGAAGTTTATAAAATCATGAGGGGCGCACATAGAATGAATAGTCAAAGTCTTTTCCCCCAGGGTAAGGGAGTCCAAAACTAGAGGGCATAGATTTAAGGTGAGAGGGGAAATCGGACCTACGGGGCAACTTTTCACGCAGCGGGTGGTGCATGCATGGAATGAGCTGTCAGAGGAGGCTAGTACAATTACAAAATTTATAATGCATCTGAATGGGTGGGTATATGAATAGGAAGGGTTGAGAGATAGGGGCCAGACACTGAAAAATTGGACTAGATTAATTTAGTATATCTGATCAGCACGGATGAGTTAGACTGAAGGTTCGTTTCCATGCTATACATCTCTATTACAAATCGGACGGTCTACACCTGGGCAAAGCTGGAACCAATGTCCTAGGGGATGATTTTCCTAATGTTGTTGGGGAGGGTTTAAACTAATGTGGCAGGGGGATGGGAGCCAAATGAGGTGGTTAGTGGACAGTAAGGAGGTGGTGACTAAAGCCTGTAAGGAGCTAGATAATGAAGTCAGTGTGACCAAGAGGAAGAGCAGGCAGAGAGCAGATGATGAATACAAAGGAACAGGTGGTCAGAGGTGCACTTGTTTTAATGCACGGATGAACTTAGGGCTTGGATTGGTACCTGGGAGTATGATGTTATTGTTATTACTGAGACTTGGTTGAGGGAAGGGCAAGAATGGCAACTAAATATCCCAGGATATAGATGCTTCAGGCAGGATAGAGTGGGAGGTAAAAGGGGTGGAGTTGCATTACTGGTCAAAGAGGATATCACAGCTGTGCTGAAGGAGGTCACTATGGAGGACTCGAGCAGTGTGGGGTGAGCTCAGAAATAGGAAGGGTGCAGTAACAATGTTGGAGCTGTACTGCAAGCTTCCCAACGGCGAGCATGAAATAGAGGAACAAATATGCAGACAGGTCATGGAAAAATGTGAGAGCAATGGGGTGGTGGTGATGGGAGGTTTCAATTTTCCCAACATTGTCTGGGATTCACTTAGTGTTAGGGGTTTAGATGGAGCAGAATTTGTACGGAGCATCCAGGAGGGTGTGATAGAGCAGTATGTAAATAGTCCAACTCACGAAAGGGCCATACTGGGCCTGTTCTTGGGGAATGAGCCCAGCCAAGTGGTTGAAGTTTCAGTAGGGGCTTACTTTGGGAATAGTGATCACAATTGCGCAAGTTTTACAATACTCATGGACAAATCGAGAGTGGTCCTAAAGGAAAAGTGCCGAATTGGGGAAAGGCCAACTGTAGCAAGAGTCGGCAGGAGATGGGGAATGTGGATTGGGAGTAGCTGTTTGAAGGTAAATCCATATTTGATATGTGGGAGGCTTTTAAAGAGAGGTTGATTAGAGTGCAGGACAGATGTGTCCCTGTGAAAATGAGGGATAGAAAGAGCAAGATTAGGGAACCATGGATGTTAGGTGAAATTGTAAGACTAGCAAGGAAGAAAAGGGAAGCACGCATAAGGTCTAGGCAACTGAAAACAGACGAAGCTTTGGAAGACTATCAGGAAAGTAGGAGCAATCTGAAACAAGGAATTAAGAGAACTAAAAGGGGGCATGAAATACCTTTAGCAAACAGGGTTAAGGAAAATTCCAAAGCCTTTTATTCGTACATAACAAACAAGAGGGCAACTAGAGAAAGGGTTGGCCCACTCAAGGACAAAGGAGGGAAGTTTTGCGAGGAGTCAGAGAAAATGAGAGAGATTCTTAATGAGAATTTTGCATCAGTATTCACCGAGGTTAGGGATAGATGTTTGATTACTCGAGGCAAAATTGGCTGGGGTGGGGGAAAGAGTGCGTTGGGTATTTGAAAAGGCATTAGGATGGACAAGTCCCCAGGTCCAAATGGGATCTATCCCAGGTTTCTGAAGGAAGCGAGAGGGGAAATAGCTGGAGCCTTAACAGACATCTTTGCAGCATCCTTGAGCATGGGTGAGGTCCCAGAGGACTGGAGAATTACTAATGTTGTACTCTCGTTTAAGAAGGGTAGCAAAGATAATCCGGGTAATTATAGACCGGTGAGCCTGACGTCAGTGGTGGAGATGCTGCTGGAGAAGATATTGAGGGATAGGATCTATTTACATTTGTAAGGAAATGGGCATATTAGTGATAGGCAGCATGGTTTGTGCAGGGAAGGTCATGTCTTACCAACTTGACAGAATTCTTTGAGGAGGTGACAAAGTTGACAGATGAGGGAAGGGCTGTGGATGTCATATACATGGTCTTCAGTGAGGCATTTTGATAAGGTTCCCCACGGTAGGCTGATGGAGAAAGTGAAGTCGCATGGGGTCCAAGGTGTACTAGCTAGATGGATAGAGAACTGGCTGGGCAACAGGAGACAGGTGTAGTGGAAGGGAGTTTCTCAAAATGGAGAACTGTGACCAGTGGTGTTCCACAGGGATCTGTGTTGGGACCACTATTGTTTGTGATATACATAAATGATCTGGAGGAAGGTAGGATGGTTTGATTAGCAAGTTTGCAGATGACACCAACATTGGAGGAGTAGCAGATAGTGAAGGGGACTGTCGGAGAATGCAACAGAATTTAGATAGTTTGGAAAGTTGGGCGGAGAGATGGCAGATGGACCTCAGTCTAGACAAATGCGAGCTGATGCATTTTGGAAGATCCAATTCAAGAGAGATCTACACAGTAAATAGAAAAAGCCCTGGAAAAAATTAATGCACAGAAAGAGATCTAGGTGTTCAGGTCCATTGTACCCTGAAGGTGACAACGTAGCTCGATAAAGTGGTCAAGGCGGCATATGGCATGCTTTCATTCATTAGGCGGGGCATTGTGTACAAGAGTTGGCAGGTCATGTTGCAGCTGTACAGGACTTTAGTTCAGCCACATTTGGAACACTGCGTACAGTTCTGGTCGCCACATTACCAAAAGGATGTGGATGCTTTGGAGAGGGTGCAGAGGTGGTTCACCAGGATGTTACCTAGTATGGATGGCGCTAGCTATGAAGAGAGGTTGATTAGATTAGGATTATTTACATTAGAAAGACAGAGGTTGAGGGGGGACCTGATTGAGATCTACAAAATCATGAGGGGTACAGACAGGGTGGATAGCAAGAAGCTTTATCGCCCCATAGTGGATGGCTCAATTACTAGGGGTACGATTTCAAAGTGAGGGGGGAAAAATTTAAGGGAGATTATGCGTGGAAAGTTCTTTACGCAGAGGTGGGTGGTGCCTGGAACACGTTGCCAGAGGTGGTGGTAGAGGTGGGCACGATAGCGTCATCTACAAGGTATCTCAACAGATACATGAATGAGCAGGGAGCAGCAGGATACAGATCCTTGGAAAATAGGCGACAAGTTCAGATAGAGGACCTGGATCGGCACAGGCTTGGAGGGCCGAAGGGCCTGTTCCTGTGCTGTAATTTTCTTTATTCTTTGTTCTATGACTCTGACATGTCAAGTTTCTCCAGCAATTTCTGTTTGTTTGATGAAAAGTATTGGGTTTTCCTTGATTTCCCAAATGCAAAGAGCGCGGAAGGCTTACCAATCAGACACGAAAATGGTAACTTGCATATATAGGCAAAAGACAAACATGATTCTTCGTGAATATTTTGGATTTGTTTTCACAACAGGGTACGAAGCAATCACTGCATTAAGGACGAAGAGCATAAAAATTTTGTGTGGGGTCAACCTGCTGTGAGAAAGAAAATAATAAAAGACATTTGGCATTCTCAAAAGTAAACAGATTACTCAGCCCACTGAAACATATCCCAGGTTTCCAAGATAAGCAATGGCGGAAACAGTCAAAGCTCTGACCACTGGCACCCTCAGACTAGGGAAAGAACTCTTCCTACATCAGTCAAATGCTTTGTGCATGTAGTCGAGGAGACAAAATTTGCAGATGCTACTGTGGAAGTCGGTCAGTCCCAGCCTCCAGCCCCACCCCTGTAAATGTCAGTAGCACATGTGTAGATGTATTCTGGCATGGTGTTGTCAGAGATACTTCCTGCAGTCTGTAGCAGTTAGGTGATGTCACATGCCATATCATACATATGACGGCAATTTTGGGGCAAAATAGACAATCACTCCAATAATTATTTCACACTAGCTATGTTGCAGCTGAAGTGCAAGCTTATATCTCTGGTTGTCATCTTTTAACCAGGATTTGACTGCATTAGACAGAATCTTGAGAGGAGTTTAAAAACAGGGTCGTCAGGAATGGAATATTTTAACCAAGTATGATGGGGCTGCTTTCTTTGGAACAAAGGACCAGAGGTGAACATGGCAAAGAAACATAAGGCATAGCTGCAGGATGAGGCTGTTTGGCCCCTGGGCCTATTACACTATTTGACAAGATCATTGTTGTTCTGATTGTGGCCTTAACTCTATATCCAGCTTGCGCTAAATTAGCCTCCACTACATTCCATGGTAGATTAACAAGGCTCAAGAGAAAAACACCATCATGTGCCTTAACTGGGAGGCCCTTTATTCTTGAAGGGCCCTCCAGAGTTCTAGATTCTTCAGCTTTTTGTCACTTACATAAATAATTTACATGTGAACATAGGGAGGTACGGTTATTAAGTTCGCAGACAATACTAAAGTTGGAGATGTCACAGACAGCAAAGAAGGTTACCTCAAAAGAACAGATGATCAGATGGGCTAATGGACCGAGAAGTTTAATTCAGGAAAGGCAAATCAGGGTTAGATTTTTACCCTCAATGGTAAGGTCCTGGGCAGAGTTGCTGAACAAAGAGATCTTGCAGTGCAGGTTCACAGTTCCTTGAAAGTGGAGTCACAGGTAGATAGGATAGTGAAGATGGCCTTTGGTAAGCTTGCCTTTATCGGTCAGTGCACTGATTAAAGGAATTAGGAAGTCATATTATGGCTGTACAGGAAATTTAGTTAGGCCACTTTTGGAATACTGCATGCAACCCGGTTTCTCTGCTAGAAGAACGACGCTGTGAAACTTTGCAGGGTTCAGAGAAGATTTACAAGGATGATGCCAGGATTGGAAGGTTCAAGCTATTGGGGGAGGCTGAATAGTCTGGGATGATCTCCCTGGAGGCTCGGAGGCTGAGGGTTGACCTTATAGAGTTTTACAAAATCATGAAGGGCATAGATAGGGTAAATAGGCAAGGTCTTCCCTGCCAACACCCCCGGCCCCAGGAAGGCGGGGAAGGGGCAGAGTCCATTACTAGACAGCATAATTTAAGTTTAAAGGTGAAAAGACTTATAAAAAGACCAAAAAGAGGCAACCTTTTCATAGAGGGTCTGCTTGTATGGAATGAGCAGCCAGAGGAAGTCGTCGAGGCTGGTACTGTTACGTCATCTAAAAGGCATCTGGATGGGTACATGAATAGGAAGGGTTTAAGAGGGATATAGGCCAAATGCGACTTAATTAACTTAGGATATCTGGTCAGCATGGATGAGTTAGGCCCGAACAGTCTGTTTCTGTGCTGTACATCTCTAGGACTCCTGAAGGGAAACATTCTGTAAGCATTAAACATGTCAAGCACCTTCAGAATCCTGTGCTTCAAGAGGATCGCCTCTCAGTCTTCTTAAAAAAAAACAGTCCCCAGTTTGTTCAACCTTCCCAAACTGACCCTTCGCCACAATTAAGTCTCCCACAGGTGGAGATATGGAAACAGTCATTTCCATCCATTCTATTAACAGAAAAATTAATAAGCAAGTGCATAGATTGAAAAATATTCTGCAGAGAGATAAGAGGGGAATTGAGAACAAATGTCTTAACCCAGTGGAGAGGGGTGTACTGGGATATGCTTGTGAAATTATGTAATTTACAGGGCTACAAACAAATAGTTGGATGCGAAATGCAGATGAACAACTTCCCTTTTGGAGACACAGACACAAATTTGAGAAGATTTGTAGCTCAGGTTGAGGTTCTGGATGTGAGATTGCTCGCTGAGCTGGAAGGTTAGTTTTTAGATGCTTCGTCACCATTCTAGGTAACATCATCAGTGAGCCACCGACGAAGCACTGGTGTTATGTCCTGCTTTCTATTTATCTGTTTAGGTTTCCTTGGGTTGGTGATGTCATTTCCTGTTCTTTTTCTCAGGGGATGGTAGATGGGCTCCAAATCAATGTGTTTGTTGATGGAGTTCTGGTTGGAATGCCATGCTTCCAGGAATTCTCGTGCGTGTCTCTGTTTGGCATGTCCTAGGATGGATGTGTTCATCCTAGGAAACCTAAACAGATAAATACAAAGCGGGACATAACACCAGTGCTTCGTCGGAGGCTCACTGATGAGATTACCTAGAATGGTGACGAAACGTCCAAAAACTAACCTTCCAGCTCAGCGAGCAATCTCACATCCAGAACAGACACAAATTTTCTATGTTACTGTCAATTTCATTCTCACCTTAAGCAAGCAGTTGTCAACAAGGCCTCACAGATAGCCTGAAAGAACAACTTCAACGAATTAACTCATTTTTGGGCGACTGTCTGGTGTGGAGTAAGCACATTCTCCCTGTGTCAGCGTGGGTTTCCTTCGGTTTCCTTCTACAGCCAAAGATGTGCAGGCCAGGTGGACTGGCCATGCTAAACCACCCATAGTATTCAGGGATGTGTAGATTTGGTGGGTTATAGGGGAATGGATCTAGGTGGGATGCTCTAAGGGCCGGTGCGGACTTGTTGGGCCAAAGGGCCTGTTACCACACTGTAGGGATTCCTATTCTATGATTATTTTATCGTTTTTTTCCCCCCTATGCTGAAGAAGATTGTTTCATCTGTACAAACTGCTACGAATCTTGTCGGACTGAAGTGATCACTAACATTAAAGGTTATAATTAAGGTTGCTTTTGGTGAGGATCCAATTCTGCCAGACCGTCAGCAGGTTGAATTTACAGCGGCATAAGTAGCAAGTGCCCAAATCAATTAACAACATCCCACACTAAACAGTTGAAGTACATGTCACAGGTTTTTAAAATTTAACAAAGGTCTTTTCCACCAAAATCATTCCATAAATTGAACGTCCAACTGTAAAGAATCTTGCTAAATTGAGGCCAGGATAAACTTTTCTATTGTACAGAACAATCATATAAAAAAGGTGAATTTATCATATTTCATTGCTCATCTCAACTACTTGCCTTGTACAAAATTAATAATGAATGTTAAGCTTATTTGTATATATGCAATCATCATGGTTTTTAAATTTCAAAGTTTTGTTTGTACTCATGTAACAATCTGTTGTTTGCCACGCATGCAGTTGAAATACTATATAAATCAACATAGACATTGCAGTCTTTTGGGTTCATTAAGACGTACAGGTTTATTTAACGTGTTCTTTCCCACATTTGGCTCTCCTTATCTAAGCATGTCCTTTTGAATGTTCCCCTACTCCTACATAAATAAATTATACCACTTCTCTTACAAACACTGAACACTGGCCAGGACCAAAAGGTACAAGCTGTTTTTCTTTTCACTGTACACTTTCACTCACTTGCTCCCCAAAACAATTTAGCATTTAAAGAATATAGATTGTCAAGCAATTTCTACAAGTTTTCAGTTAACCATGCACATTTATATTATCCAATCTCTGCAGTGGTTTCCTTTTGCATGGGATGCGTGCATCATTGACAAGATGAATATTTGCTACCCGTTCCTAACTGCCCTCAAAGTGACATTGGACAAGCAAAGTCCATCTAGTGTGATTACACAAAAGGTTGAATACCGTACAATAAGATGAATGGGCTTAGTGAATATTGCAGCTTTGGGTTAATCATAACTGACCAAACTCAAAAGACCATTCAAATTATGATATTAAGCATACCTTATAATATCAGAAAAAGTGTTATTCTACATTGCCTGTGGTTAACAGTGATTTTACAGTGTGACTCCCAAAAAGATCATGTCTCAATTTTGGGCTAGTTTCTTCATTCACTGAACTCCTTTTCTAAACAGCAAACAGCTTGATCACTGCAGTGGAAGGGCCAAAGCTAACTTTTCAACAAAAATCAAAAACCATATCATGGTATTTCTTTACACAAGGGCTGAAAAAAAATGTATGCCACATTAGAGATTAAAATATGACTAATGGGGCATAACAATGAGATGTGGGTTTCATATGGCTATAAAGAAAAATATGCAATATAAACAAAAACAAAACTATTTTCTCTTTGATTACGCTGGTCTTGCAACATGTACATATAAACTTAAATAGAAAAGTCCTCCGATAGTTCTGCATTTGGTAACAGTCGCATACTTAATGTAAGTTAATTTACTACATTGATTTGCAAACCTCCCATGCACACATCCAAAATAAATAGTGCTGATTCAATGGGCTTTTACAACTCAAGTATAGCAAGGGACCCACTATTAAAATTTTAATCCACAGGGTATATGAGCAATTTGGAAATTAGTTATCTATGATATTTTGTGCAGACTAGGATCAAGACCTGTCCGGAGAAAAGGTGAAGGGTTAGTTATGTACAAAAGCTGCATTAATGCAATATATCAATTGTGCAACAAAATTAGTTACAAAGTCTACAACTGATTATATCATGTCAATTTTCTAGGTACTGTACTTACAAAAGACAGAGGCAGGACTTGAAATTTTTTTGTAACATTTTGGCATTAGAAGTCTTATCAGTTCTATCAACACATTAAGATAGCACAAACGTCAGAAACACAAACTGTCTTGCTATAGCAGGTACTTAAGGCAAGCACAAGCTATGCAAATCAGGTATTCTGATGAGGCTACAGCAACCAATATTTTTCTATCAAAAATAGTTGATAGAAACTGGCTTAAAGCTTTAACAGCCTTTGAATGCATCATTATGCGTATCAGCATAAAAAGTGATGGAAATCATGCAACTTCAATCCAATAGTCATACATTATAGTCTTTAATTTTTAGAAAAGTGGGATATTTGTTTTCCTTCGCTGCATATTATATAAACAAAACTTTGGAAAAATTCCCTTATTTTAACCAGGAGGTAAACATCGGTACATTGCTTTGACCTTCTTGAATATATTAACTGCATAATATGCTATCAGGCAAAAAGCCATCCTTTAACAGTGTAATCCCTATGCTTATCAAAAGGAACGTAGACAACACAAAAATTGCTTTTTTTTAAAAAGATTGTTCAATGCTGTAAATGGGGTTGTCTGAGAAATTAATTAAACAGGGTGATTTAATACTGTACCATTAAATTCCAGTCATCTTTAGTTGTGGCAAGCGCACATTATATTTATCGTTAATCATTGCTACTTTCAGTCCCCAAAATTCTCCTGCATTCTAATTTTTAATTGGCCTTTTCCTTCAATTTTGAGGCAAACCCCTCAACCACCTGTAAGCTAAAAGATTGGCAGTGCTACAACAACATTAAGTTTTTATTTATGCCTTGTAACCATGTAATCTGTATTTCGTTTTATGGCATTGCAGCAAAGATGTTTTGTTTTAAACATTAAAGTTATGAAAACTGTTCATCAACAGACAGCAAATTATTGAGAGTGTTTTTCAGGTAATCAAAAAAAGTGTTGTGAATATCAATGACGTTTACAAATTAAATCTGATCGAGCATATGAAAATGTGTACAATTTAACTGTCCTCGTTTACGTTTCATAACAACATGAAAACATTGTCCTTTATAGAATATCAAAAATAGTAACATTTGGAATGGAAAAATAATCACTACTATTTCAAACTTGTGGACTTGAAGCAAGTTAAATCTTAAGCCTGAGCCTGTTTCACGTCCTGCAAATGCAATTGGACTTGAACAGGAATATACAGCACTCCAACAGATGCTCTCAAATCCATTTGGAATACTCTCTGCTGTATTACTTAAATATGACCAAATTACATTCAAGTATTCTCATACCAAGTTACCCAAAAGTTGTCAGATAAGCTGTCGAATTTTTTTGAATTCAAACAGATGCAGCTTTTCTAGAACACACAAACAATATCATTGAAATGAACAGAAGCAACCGTTATTGAACCTTAACCTGGAAATTTTAAACGTTGTGCAAGTTAATCACGACAAAATTTTCTGCACTGCTTGTTCAAGGCTTCTGAAATGTTAATTTTATTTTGAACCACTAAATTTGTACAACACTATTGAGTGGAAATAGTGCACAAAGCCAACTATTTCAGAATCCAAGTACTCCCAAAGCACGACATCTTCATAATGCTTAAACCAAATTTGCCTTTTCACCTCATTCTTATCCACAAACTTCCCATCAATCCCAACATCCAGTGGAAAAATTGCCTCAGCTCAGTGAATCCACCATTAAATTATTTCATTTCCATAACTTTCAAAAAAAATTAACCATCCTTGCAAAAGAAAGGAAATAAAAATACTGGGACAAAACAAGACACTACACACTTTTAAACCAATTTACAAAATATAGCCCTTCTACATCAAACTGGTTTTACTGTTTTGAAAGAGTTATGGATTTACATTTAAATAAAAAAGATACATACTGTATCAAGCATTACTGTCAAAATCTCCCTGATGAAAAGTTTGAAAAAAGCTGGAGTACTGATTGGTTTTTGGAAAAATTCTGTTCTGGCAACAAAATTTACCAACAGAAAACACCTGCGTTGTTTCACGTATGCTACTTCCTTCCAGGTAGTTTCTGAACTGCTGTAAATGCTGCAGAACGCCTCAACTATAAACTACCGTAAAACTGGGTCACACCTGTACAGTGTTCTTGCTCTGTAAGTTTAATACATTTTAGATCAACTCGCCATAATACTTCAAAACCCCAAAAACGAAACAACAGTTCAAACATCAATTTCAAAAACTTAAAAAGCATTATTATTTCATTTCTACAAAAAGTAAAATAAATGTCGTTTTCAAGAGGAAAAATAAGAAGGTACGATTGCAATAGTATCACTATTTTCTCTAAATTAAATCCCTTGTTCCCAACTTTGAACAGCTATAGCAAGAATCGACTTGAACCGAACATAAAATGCATTATAAAGCTCACCGTAAGTAATATTGTTTTAAGGCAAATGATGCATTCGGACAACCTTTCGGAAAGTTTAATTCCTCCGTTATCTGTGACCATTTGTTCTTGTCAGTTACCTGCACCAAAAAAACACAATAATCCTGATTAATATGCAGACACGTTATCAGATAGCAGAATATACCATCTGTTCCTTCTAAGGCTTTAAAACAACATGAACAGCGCCGCAATGTTGCCTGAGAAAGAAAAAAAACGGGTCAGGAGCGAAAAAAAACAAAAACTTTGCAACACTTTCCTGGTTCAGAAGACAAAAAAGGGGGGTCGACAAGTCTTCGCATTTTCAAACGTTCGGGCCACCCTACGGGCCTACGTGAGGCCTACGATTTTCCCCCTCAACCACGAAGCCTGACACAGCGGAGAGCTCCGTCCCCTCCGCTGCGGCGAGTAAAAGAAAGGCAAACGAGTGGTGCGAGCCTGTCCCCTGAAGAGCATTTCCTACCCCAGGCACACTCACGATTATCGATGTTAAGCATGCCCGCTAATTTTGACTTGGCTGAAGTGCGCGCAGTGAAGCAGCCGCAGCAACTGCAACGCCAGGCCAGAGACAGGCAACTGCCATTTACAGCTTCACTGCCACACACACACACACACACACGACAGAAATCTTTTCCTTTGTAAACCTTTAAAAATAAAACTACAGCCCTTCCGAGCGGGTTTTCCAAAAAGGAAACGTTGGGGGGGGGGTGCTGGTGGTGATAACAGATTTTTAAGACGCGCGTACGGCGAGAAATTAAATTAAACACAACAGACACAAGATATTCACCTTGGCGAATCCTCCCAGGCTGGTGACTCTGGTGTAGAGAGCGTGAAGATCCAGCTCCTTTCCGGCAACTATTGGGATCTTTTTAAAAGGCGTCCTGAACAAGAAGTGGTTGTGGTGGGGTGGGGTGGGGGGGTAGAAATAAAGAAGAATAAAATCAGACCCTCACCTCCTCTTCACCAAAGCGCCCGTCCAAAGTTTCGCCCAACGTATCCCCCGGGTTTTTCCCCTTAAATTATAAATAAAAATTTCGGGGTTGGGGGGGGGGGGTGTTTAAAATCCTTACCCTCTGTTGTGGTGAAACTGCCGCAGCTCCTCCAGGAACGCCTGCCTTTTTCTCCTCGGGTCTGACGGCTGCATTTTCCCCATCGAATTTGCCATCTTTTTCATTGTTGTATGTGTGTGAGGGGGGGGAGAGAGAGAGAGAGAGAGGGAGAGAGAGAGAGAGAAAGAGAGAGAGAGAGTTTTTTTAAGGGGTGGGGGGTGGGCGTAAAGGATAAATAAATAAAAATAAAAAGCCTCGGGGAACTTAGTCAATGTCTGGAAGGAGAGCCGGTCCGCCGCCGCCGCCGCTCAGTCATTGATGGAGCGAGTGCGAAAGTTTAAGAGAGAGAGAAAAAAAGAGGAAAAAAGAGCAAAGACTCGCTTTTACTCACTCGCTGCACTCTTCGATCTCCTCTCAACCAAAAAAAACACACACAAAAAAACAACTTACATCTTGTTCTCTATTGTATGTTAATGTGGTAGACAATATAAGTGTGTGTATTTATGGTATAAATATATTTTTCTTTTCAGACGGGCTGCAGCGGCTCCATGCAGTTTAACATTAACTCATACACGGGAGAGGACAAAAAAAAACATAACACGCACACACACACACACATTTATATATAATTTTTTGGGGGGGGGGGAGAAAGGAATGAAAACACAGCGGCGGTGCTGTTGGCGGCCGAAACACCGGCGGCAGCTCGAACCTCCCTCGGAGAAGCGAAACAATAGCGCCTCGTCTCAACCAAACCGGCCACCACAGCCTGGGCCCCGGGAGGGGGTGCCACTATTCAACCATTACGCGACACCCCTCCCCCATCGCGGATCCTTCCCCCTCCCCCACTCTAGCTCTCGTCTATCTTCCTCCTCCCCGCCCGCGCCGCTCTCTACTCCGCCCACTTTCGCCTCTCGCGCTGCTCTCTCCTCCCCCTCCAAGTTTCCCCTTCTCTCGCGCTGCTTCATCCTCCGCCCACTTTCCCGCCCAGTCCCGGGGTAACGGCTCACAAAATGGCGGCGCCCAACAGGGATTGAGGAGACGTTCGGTTCTCTCCCTATGGTTCCCGCACAAACGCTGACTCGTATGTATTTATGCGTACAGTATGTGTGTCTTTTTATTTGTTATTATGTGTAGCGAGGATTTTATTCAAATCAGGCGGACTCCTTTGAAGAAGGCGCAGCGCTGCGATCTTTTTCGTGGTTTTTATTTAAAAATAGTTTATAAAAAGGAAGGTGGTGGCCGTCGTCTGCTGGAAACAGTGTTGTGTGAGCCTCCGTGTGAAGGGAGAGATGTTAAGTCAAACAAAAACTGAAGCCGCTGGAAAAGTTCAGCGGGCCTGACAATATCTGCGAAGAGAAATCAGAGTTAATGCTTCTAATTATTTTCTTTGCTCTTTGCCTTTCGGCTTTTAGAGTGACATGATAGGTCTTCCTTTAAAATAATGTGTGCTTTGGTGAAAAACAGTCGTGGGTACTTTACTTTTAGTCTTGTTCTTGCTTAAAAGTTGACAGGGAGCCCCAGGGCAGGCAGTTGTTTTGACTTGCAGGTGTTTTCATCAACGGGGATATCCCGGACCAGTGGGTTTTGTTGTGAGATAACAAGGTGTAGGGCTGGATGAACACAGCATCAGAGGAGCAGGAAGGCTGGTGTTTCGGGCCTAGACCCTTACTTTATCGTGCTCGGGCTGAGGGTTGAATTATTGGAGATGCGTGTGTAGGGAAACAACAGAAGCTTATCTTCGTCCGAAATCCTTCCAAGGTACTCGGAGACCCTCAAATGTCAAGCGGAAAAGAATTGAATCTTCATTTGATAATATTCATACCGCTTTGTATATGCTTCTACCACAACATCCTGAGCGCTTGACGGAGGGATTGGCATATCGAAATTACCATGGAGCATAAGGAGTGTCAGGCAGCATGTTAGGAGCAGTAAAGCTTTTTATTGACGTTTCGGGCCTAGACCCTTCATCAGAAATGGGGGAGGGGAAGGGTGTTCCGAAATAAATAGGGAGAGAGGAGAGGTGGATCGAAGATAGATAGAGGACAAGATAGGTGGAGAGGAGACAGACAAGTTAGAAGCAGGGATGGGGCCAGTAAAGGTGAGTGTAGGTGGGGAGGTAGGGAAGACGGAGTAAGATGCTGCTTGGCCTTCTGTGTTCATCCAACTCCACACCTTGTTATCTCAAGTTTTTCTTATTGTCTATTAGTGTATTTGACTGGGGGGTTGGGGATGCAGGCAGTGTGTTCCAGTAACACTGACTTGGAACACCCCTCATGATGCATAGTAAAGAGTTGTGAATGAAGATCCATGTGTGCTCCTAGACACAGGACTGGAGACTCCTCTTTGACAACCCCTCCAACACTTGGTGTCATTGGGTGGGCCAGCATTTATTGCCCATTCCGAATTTGCCAGAAGACATTTAAGAATCAGCCACACCGCTGCAGGCCTGGAGTCACATGTAGGGCAGTTGCCTTCCCTGAAGGGCATTTGTGAACCTGATAAGTGTTTTTTTTTCGATAATCAGCCAATGATTTTGTGGTCATCATTAGACTCTTTAATACCAGATTTTTATCAAATTTAGATTCCACTATTCAACATTATCTGGATCTGTGGATTAATCATCTAGCAAGCATACCGACCATGCTATCACATCCCCTTACATGTTTAAAAACTTGTGTAAAATTTAACAACACATAGCAAGTTTTGAGAAGACTTGTAGCTCAGGTTGAGGTTCTGGATGTGAGTTTGCTCGCTGAGCTGGAAGGTTAGTTTTCAGACGTTTCGTCACCATTCTAGGTAACATCTTCAGTGAGCCTTCGAAGCTTAAGTGTAAACTGCATGTGATAGAGCTAAGTAATCCCATGCCTAATAGAACCAACTGTAAGCTGTGCAGTCCTTCCACATCAATTGGTGCACAATTAAACAGATCATTTGAGGAAGTGGTTCTGCAAATAAGTTGGAGGCCAACACATCAGTGCAAAAGATTTGGCTTAAGCATTTGCAAGCATCTTCAGTCAGAAGTGCTAAGTAGACACGTGACCTCCTGAGGTTGTCAGACTTCTGCCAATTATATGTTCTATTGACTGTGATGTTCAAGAAGCAGCTAACAGAACTGCGTACTGCAAAAGCTGTGGACCCTAAAGGATGAATCATGGCATGGTCAGTGCTGTCAAATGGCACTCAACAAAACCCAGTTCATTGCTCTGTTTGAGTTCCACCACACCTACTCAGCTCCTGATCTCATTATGGCCTTGGCTCAGACATAGAGAAAAGAGCTGAAGTTGAGGGGAAGTGAGTGTTACTGCCCTTGACTTCAGGCTTGCATTTAACCAGGTGGCATTGAGGATCCCTCGTAAAACTGGACTCGATGCAAATTGGGAGGAACAATCTCTGCTTTTGCTGTTAGAATCATAGCTAACAGAAAGAAGATGGTTTTGACATTTGGACTCTGGGACCTATAATGTAGATACACCCAACTGTTCAAGGAAGCTTCTCACCATAACTACCTTGGAGAATTAGGGGTGGGTTTTGCAATGGTTAGATCAGTCTATCCCACAAATGAAGGGATAGTGTGGTGAGACTAACAGAAAGATTGGCAACTGTTAGAAGTACATTTAGACAGTTGTGTAGTAATCAGCAGTTCACCTCATTCGTGCATTGGATGTCGGCATATTGAAGGACTTGAAAGGGAAAATGGAGATTCCTGATGAGGTGATTAATTCTCAGTGAGGTGGGGATATAGTTTAAGTACAAATTTAACAGTAGAGAAAGTCACTAATCTTCAGCTGTGATTAGATGCTAATAAATTAGTTTGTTTTTGAAAATTACAAATAGCACGTTATGTACTTGGAACCCAGATTTCTAAACTTCATTTTTTTTTGACCTGATGCCAGTGTGGGTTTGTAAAGACTGGAACCTGTCTGTTTTTTCTTTCTTTCTCTCCTGCTTTCTGCTTCTGCTCCTCTTTGCCCCCAACCCCATGTCCTTTGTAAATTTCTGCTAATTTGGATTCTTTGTAGCAGAGCAATGAGAAGCTCATGCATTTTCATGCTCGGGCCAATGTGGCTGAATTAGTTATAATAGCCTCCCTTAGATTCTGATGATCAAATCTTAATAGTTTGTGAGCTAATGGCTCAGCCATTTGATGTTTTAATTTGCTGAGCTGCTGGGTTGGTGGTTTAAAATAATGTGCTCATGGTATCAAAGTTTCCTTAAGCTCTTTTTGGCCAGTCACAGATAAGTTTGTAGATGCTAGTACAGTTTGTTTTGCATAATTTAATCTACTTCCTCCAACAGGAGGAAAAAGCAATTCACCCTAGTTGTGTATGGCAAATGACAAACATCTTGTGGAGGAACTTTCAGTGCCTTTGATCGAAGTAATCAATTTTTTTAGAGAAGTTGCTATCCATAAAATGGACACCTAATTTTATCCTCTCCGTGGAGCTTTAAATTACAATGTTCCAAAATCTAAGTTCCTTTGGTTGAGAGTATGAGTTACCTTCCTTGCTGATAAATTGTTTCCAAAAGTGGATGGCCTACAATATGCATTGGTTAGTAGTTGCTAAAAAGTAGTGCTTGTGGAATGCCCGTTCACATTTTGGGTGCCCACGGGCATGCGGAATCTCTTTTGTCATGTACTTGTCATACAGCACCGGTCACTGTGCTGTCAGCATTTTGATAATTGCGGCTCTCATAACTAAATCCAGTAATGTTCTTAATCAAACTGATCAGTGTTGTGACACATATCCAGAAAGTGAACCTTCTGGCCAGGAGAACAGACGTGACCATGACCACAGTCTGACAAATAGCTATGATTTTCGTACACGTTGAAGGTTGTTACCATTTACATCTTCCCACTAAAAAGTACATTTCATTAATCTGTCAGTTTTCTGTTCTTTTGCCAGCAGATTTAGCACCACTTTCGTACTTGCATATTTCAAAGATTGTGACTAGACACTCTATTTACTCTATCATTGCAAGTATTAAATAATACTTTTTCTTCCAGTTCTTTAAATGGTATTTTCTTTTTTGCCCACTATCTCTCTTCCATACCAGCCATGACAACACTACTTATTTCATAGTTAGTGTACCTCCATTAGACTTGTCCTTTCTTTGACTACAATTCAACTGAAACTCAAGATTTAGCTGTTTTTTTGAAGTAATATGATGATTATGTTGAAATAGTATTGTCTTTTGTTTGCAGCAGTTCAACAATTTATTTAATATTTTAATAAATGCTTAGCAAATGTTATAAACGTTTTGGCCAGTGTAAAATTTATTTTAAATCTGCAGTCAGTTGGGCAATAGATTTGTGAAATTTATATACGGTTCTATTATTGACTAATTCTTTGAAGTAACAAGCAGGATATTTACTGCTTCACTTGATTTTTGACAAGCTGAACGAATGTGTCAAATGCAGCACATTGGATAAATGTGAGTTTGCCCATTTGTGGCAGCAAAATCAGGGAGGCAGATCACTAAACCAAGAGAGGGCAATGTGCAGCAAGACCTGGATGTCCTTGCTACACCTTCATGTACTTCAGTTGTTGAAGGTAGGCAAGTGGTAAAGAAGGTAAATGGTATATCAGTGAGAGGATTTAAGTACAGAAGCAGGGGTGTCTTACTACAATTTTATACAGGGCCTTTGCACAACCATACCTGGAATATTCTGTGGAGTTATGGTCTCCTTTATCTGAGGAAGCATGCTTTTAGCTGTGGAAAGAGCATAATGCAAGTTTACCATCCTGATTCTTGGGATGGTGGGACTGACATTTGAGGGGAGGTTGGATTCATTAGGATCATATCACTGGAATTCAGAATAATGAGGGAGGATCACATGGAAAGTTCTAAAATTCTAAAAAGACTAGAAAGGATTGTTCCAGAAAGGAAATTTTCTAACTCTAGCGGGGGAGTCCAGAATGAGGGATCACTATTTTAATGATTTGGAATAAATCATTTAGGATTGAGATGAGCAGTTTCTTCAGAGTCATGGGCCTTTGGATTTAACTGCCACAGAAAGCAGTCAAGGCCAAAGCACTATGATTTCAAGGAGTTGCATAGTGCACTTAAGGCTAAAGGGATCAAAGGATAGAAGGGGAAAAGCAGAAACAGGCTTTTGATTGGCTGTTCAGTCATGATCGTAATGAATGGCAGTGGCTCAATGATTGGCATTGCTGCCTCATAGCGCTAGGGGCCTGGGTATGATTCCAACCTCTGACGACTATCGTTTGCAGACTTTGTACGCTGTCCGTGTCTGCGTAGGTTTTTTCTGGTGTTCCAGTTTCCTAAGTCCAAAGATATGCAGGCTAGATGGATTGGCCATGAGCAGTGTAGGGGGTGGGTTGGTGTGGAGTCAATGATCCAAATGGCCTACTTCCATGCTGTAGGGATTCTATGATTCTAGGTTAATATTAACCCCCACCACCATGGGTTCTTGAGTAACCTTACACTGGTACTTGAATGGGGAAAAGCAGCTTCCATGTTTAGTGTCAAGACCCCAGAAGTAACTGTACTGAAAATTAAAACTAAAATTCCTGGTTCTGTGGGAGCTTAACCCCAATCATTAAGCCTGCTTCTACTCCTTTTTGAACAAAGCTCAAGGTCCCTTAGGCTGTTTATTGGCTCTGAGTAGAGTGCTCGTTACCTCACTATAAACCGTTGTTCATTTTTTTTAAAAGTAAGTGACAAAATACACCACCTAAAGCCAAGGTATCATCACATTGTGATGTCGGGAAAATGAGAGGTTATGCACTGTGATATGAAGAACGGAGAAGCTGACTATTTAAATGTTGAAAGACTGCTGAAAGCTGCAGCGCAAAGATATTTGGGTTGGCCATTCATAAATCTCTCCAAGCTAGCCCTCCAGTTCAGATAATATGGAAGGCTGTTGGCCATTATTTGAAAGACAGTGGAGTATAAAAGTAAGGAATGACGGTATAAAATACAGCAGATGTCGGAAAGGTGAAGCAAACAGTGCTGGAGAACCTCAATAGGTCTCACAGTATTTGTGAAGAGATGAACAGTAAATGTT
Source organism: Stegostoma tigrinum (assembly GCF_030684315.1). Lineage (NCBI taxonomy): Eukaryota > Metazoa > Chordata > Chondrichthyes > Orectolobiformes > Stegostomatidae > Stegostoma > Stegostoma tigrinum. The sequence continues at coordinate 57,508,789 of NC_081371.1, forward strand.
TATAGTCTAAGATAGTGAGAACTGCGGGTACTGGAGGAACACAGCAAACCAGACAGCATCAGAGGAGCAGGAAAGTCGGCACTTCTGAAGAAGCGTTCTGACCCACAACATCAACTTTCCTGCTCCTCTGCTACCTGGCCTGCTGTGTTCCTCCAGCTCTGCACAATTATCAATGTTTTATAGTCTGTTATGACAATTCTTCAGAACTGCAAAGAAGCAAAGGAAGAACAAGGGAGCAGATGGATAAAAATGTGGAAATCTCGAAAAACTATAAGACATCAGTGACTCCACTAGGAGCAGGCAAGGTCAAGATCTGTTTCAGGCTTGGTCTTCTTTATTATTCTGTTTATTGCATGTTAATTAATGTAACTGTACATGGTGATCAGCTACATCAGACTCTGAGCCTGTTAATTTGAGATTATTCTCTAACTTCTGTCAATCTAATTCGCTCTCCGTGGATCAAACTAATTCCTCCCGCCCTGTGCTTGCATACGTCCCAAGGGGATCAGTTCCATGACATCTTTGCAGAGTTTTTTTTAAAAGGCCCAAAAGCCTTTACCCAACAGTAAATCAACAAGGTTGTGAAATTTTGTTTACTGGTTCAGATAACAATTTTAAGTAGGGTAAATGATTCTGAAAGTCTCCTTCGAGGATATTCCAGAACATGCCATGTCCTCACAGGAATAGACTGTTGGAAATGAATGGTTCTTTTGTTAAATTATCGGGGTGTTTGCTCCAAAAGTAGTTCAGTCGTACGCTGAGCTCTGGTAGTTTGCAGCTCACTCAGGAGAGAGCCAAAGCTGATGGATGCAGACCTGACAAGCACCCAAGTTGAGAAAATATTAAATTTGTTCTGTGTGGACTGCAGGTGGTAGCATAACCTCTCTTTTTGGATTTTTGAAGGAAAAACAGCTGAAAAATCTACTCTGGCCCACGAAGAAGTCCAGTGGACCCCTTCATTCCTTATGGCAAAGAAAGCAGTCACAGAATTGTCTGGAAAGCACAGAAGACAATTGTAACAAGCAACTGATGTATCCCTGGTCAGTTGTTAAATAACAAGTTTTATTTGAGAGAATAGCTGGAATTGAAAATTGTGGTTTTAATAGTGGTAAATACACTAAGATTTCAAAATACCAGACAATTATACAAGTATACAGCAGCAAAACAGGCCTTTCGGCCCAACTAATTTGTGCAAACTGCAGATAGATGAAAGAACAAGAAGTAAGTAAAACTGAATGTAGTTAGTGTCTTTCTTTTTCTGTGCAGTAAAGTTTTTTTTGGTTTAGTTCAGTGAAATCTTGCGGTGAGTTCGTTAGTTAAAATGTATGAGTATTTATCTTTAAATGTTAACTGTCCCTAACACAATCATGATCATTTTCTGTGTTTTGATACAGAACATGATTTTTTACACAAGCTATGTGTTAGAAATCTGAAATAAAAGCAAAACGTTGGAGGTCGCGATACATCAGCTTTGCTAAAAGGTCATCCACCTGAAACATCAAAACTTTGTCTGCACAAATGCTGCCAACTGAGTATTTCTAGCATTTTCTGTTTCTTTACTTTCAAATGACTTTGTTTTATTGTAAATAAGAAATTGTGGGCTAGAGATAATGGGAACTGCAGATGCTGGAGAATCCAAGATAATGAAGTGTGAAGCTGGATGAACACAGCAGGCCAAGCAGCATCTCAGGAGCACAAAAGCTGACGTTTCGGGCCTCGACCGTTCATCAGAGAGGGGATGGGGGTGAGGGTTCTGGAATAAATAGGGAGAGAGGGGGAGGCGGACAGAAGATGGAGAGAAAAGAAGATAGGTGGAGTGGGGAGGTAGGGAGGGGATAGGTCAGTCCAGGGAAGACGGACAGGTCAAGGAGGTGGGATGAGGTTAGTAGATAGGAAATGGAGGTGTGGCTTGGGGTGAGAGGAAGGGATGGGTGAAAGGAAGAACAGGTTAGGGAGGCAGAGACAGGCTGGGCTGGTTTTGGGATGCAGTGGGGGGAGGGGACGAACTGGGCCGGTTTTGGGATGCGGTGGGGGAAGGGGAGATTTTGAAGCTGGTGAAGTCCACATTGATACCATTGGGCTGCAGGGTTCCCAAGCGGAATATGAGTTGCTGTCCCTGCAACCTTCGGGTGGCATCATTGTGGCACTGCAGGAGGCCCATGATGGACATGTCATCTAAAGAATGGGAGGGGGAGTTTAAATGGTTTGCAACTGGGAGGTGCAGTTGTTTATTGCGAACCGAGCGGAGGTGTTCTGCAAAGCGGTCCCCAAGCCTCTGCTTGGTTTCCATTGTGGGCTAGAATGCCAGCATATTCTGTTCTGGTGTTAGAAACGCAAGAAAGTTTTTTATTTTCTGTCCAGTCAATAAAGGAATTTCCAAATCTGTTCTGTTCTCCCCAACTGTTCTGGCTCTAAAATACAGACACCTGGGATTGAAATGGAGAAAATAAACGTACTCATTGTTAACATTTGCAAAAATCAATTTCATTGACAAATGTCAGTTTGTGCAGGTATCCATTTAATTCAAAATCAAAAATAACCTGCAGTAACAAATAAATTAGTGAAGCTATGACTTGCAATTACGGCTGAACTTTTCTAGTGCATCATAACTAGTTCTCGGACTGCTGAATGTTTCCATGGTTGGTATGTGAAACAAAGTCACCTTTTATGGTGAAACATATTAGTGCACAGCTATAGTTGTCATTCTATCCAGGAGCATTCTTGAGAGCTGCTTACAAGAAATTAAAACAGTTTTGGCCACGTAATTGTCATAGATCAATTGATTTGTCAGAGGTGGGCAGTTCATTCTGTTCATGTATTGAATGATTGGCAACCTTGGTGTGATTTTTTTTAAAGAATGTTTGTTTGAAACTTACATCTTGTTTGAAGATCCCAATGAGGAGATTGAGTGATCTGCTAAAGTGAAGTGCTGCAGGCTGTAAGTTTGTTGCTCTGCACAGCCCAGCCCACTTCGTCAGTCTGAATCCAAGTAAGGTATAAAATCTTAGAATCCCTACAGTGCAAAAAGAGGCCATTAGGCCCATTGTGACTGCACCAACCCACCAAAGAGCATCCTAACCAGACCCATTCCATCCCAGTAACTCTGCATTTACCCTGGGTAATCCACCTAGCCTGCATATCCCTGGACACTACAATTTGGCATGGCCAATTCACCTAACCTGCCCGTCTTTGGACTGTGGGAGGAAACTAGAGCTCCTGACGGAAACCCACACAGACATGGGGAGAACTGGAAAACTGAACATACGGTTGCCCAAGGCTGGAATTGAGCCCAAGTCCTTGGGGCTGTGAGGCATCAGTGCTGACCACTGCTACCGTGCCATTCCAGTTGGTCAGAAGACTGTCACCTACCATTGGGATTGAAAGGCAGAGAAAACATTTTGCTCTTCTGACATTTGGTGAGAATAAGGAATGTTTTTTGGGGTTCTACTTAATGTTTTTGTAGTTTTTCATTTTTGTCTGTGAGCCTAAGTCATGAATTTAAGCCTTTCAATGTTATGCATCTTTCCCTCCAGAAATTGAGGAAACCGTGTGTCACATGATGTATCTAGTAAGCTGAAGCAGATTGATAAACTTTTCTGTTTGATTCCCTGAATTTTGCTAAATTTGTTTGGGTACATTCATAGACAAAGTGTAATGGATTTAAATTTGTGATGCTACTCCTAAGATTTTAAACCTTTATAAATTCCCCAATAAAGAAGTTTTGAGTGGCATTTTTCAGACCTACTCTCTTTAACAACTGTGGGAAGCAATCAAACCAGTGTCGACCTGAAACGTCAGGTTTCCTGCTCCTCTGGTGCTGCTTGACCTGCTGTGTTCATCAAGCTGTACACGCTGTTGTCTCAGATTCTCCGGTATCGGCAGTTCCTACTATCTCAAAAAGAATCCTGTGTTGACTTGATTTGTTGAAGAGATTTACCTCATAGCTATTTGTGGAGGCACACTGTTCCCATCAATGTAGATGCTGCAATTTTCTTGAGACTTTCTCAAATCTAAGTCAGGTATGAATTCCCTTTCACGACTCGGCTTCGTTTAAGTTATGATTTTCAAGATGTTCTGCTGCTAGTTCTTCAATTGATTCCATTATGTTACTAATGACAGATGTTAAGCTAACCAGCCTATTGTGACCCACTTTTTGCCACCATTTGATTTTTGAATTGGGGCATCTGTGGGATATTCCAGTTGTCTAATGTGAGAAAATTTTGAGGATTGGAAAATTGCAACCAATATGTCAAATACCTATCTAGATGCGATAATAAAATGAGGCTGGATGAACACAGCAGGCCCAGCAGCATCTCAGGAGCACAAAAGCTGACGTTTCGGGCCTAGACCCTTCATCAGAGAGGGGGATGGGGTGAGGGTTCTGGAATAAATAGGGAGAGGGGGAGGCGGACCGAAGATGGAGAGAAAAGAAGATAGGTGGAGAGGAGAGTATAGGTAGGGAGGGGATAGGTCAGTCCAGGGAAGACGGACAGGTCACGGAGGTGGGATGAGGTTAGTAGGTAGGGGGTGGGAGGAAGGGATGGGTGAGAGGAAGAACAGGTTAGGTAAGCGGAGACAGGTTGGACTGGTTTTGGGATGCAGTGGGTGGAGGGGAAGAGCTGGGCTGGTTGTGTGGTGCAGTGGGGGTAGGGGACAAACTGGGCTGGTTTTGGGATGCGGTGGGGGAAGGGGAGATTTTGAAGCTGGTGAAGTCCACATTGATACCGTTGGGCTGCAGGGTTCCCAAGCGAAATATGAGTTGCTGTTCCTGACCCCTTCCCCCACCGCATCCCAAAACCAGCCCAGTTCGTCCCCCCTCTCCCCCCCCCCCCCCCACCCACTGCATCCCAAAACCAGTCCAACCTGTCTCTGCTTCCCTAACCTGTTCTTCCTCTCACCCATCCCTTCCTCCCACCCCAAGCCGCACCTCCATCTCCTACCTACTAACCTCATCCCACCTCCTTGACCTGTCCGTCTTCCCTGGGCTGACCTATCCCCTCCCTACCTCCCCACCTATGCTCTCCTCTCCACCTGTCTTCTTTTCTCTCCATCTTCGGTCCGCCTCCCCCTCTCCCTATTTATTCCAGAACCCTCACCCCATTCCCCTCTCTGAAGGGTCTAGGCCCGAAACATCAACTTTTGTGCTCCTGAGATGCCGCTGGGCCTGCTGTGTTCATCCAGCCTTACATTTTATTATCTCGGATTCTCCAGCATCTGCCGTTCCCATTATCGCCTATCTAGCTGCCTCCTTTTTTAGGATCCTCCGATGCAAGACATCAGGACCAGGACACTTATCTGCCTTTGGCCCCATAGTTTGTCTGATACTGCTTCTCCAGTAATAGTACTTATTTGCCTCTCCATATTCTTTAGTATTAATGGAAAGTTTGTAATACCTTCCACAGTGAAGACTGCATGTTATCTGTTCAGTTCCTCTGCCATTTCCTTGTACTTCATAAGCAGTCTCTCGGATTCATTTACTGAAGGTCTTATGTTCACTTTGACCTCTCTTTTATAGGTTTAAAGAGGTTCTTATTTGTTAGCTTGGTATTCCTTGCTTGTTTGTCCTTGTGGTTCATTTTTGCCCTCTCTTATTTTCAGTCTCTCTTTGCTGGATTCTGAATACATCCCACTTCTCAGGACTGATTTTTTGCCTTTTTTTAAACATGCTTTTTATTCCAAGTGAATATCCTCCTTTAATTTCCTTGGTTAGCCATGGTTGGTTTACCTCTCCCTCAGAATCTTTCCTCCTCTTACTGAGGTTTTATCTTTTGAGAGTTATGAATTACTACCTTTTTTAAGTGTTCTGACATTCATTTCATTCTGTTTCCTGCTAATCTATCTACCCAGTCCACTTTAGCTAACTCTATCCTCATTTCATTACAATTACACTGGTTTAAGTTAAACACAGTTGGTAACTACCCAAGTTTCTCAGTCTCTCATAATGCGGTTCTATTATGTTATTACTGCTTCCTAGAGGATCTTGTTCTGAGGTCGTGGTTAAACCTGCCTATTCCTTGTTTGACTGCATGACACATTTACTCTAGAAAACCATTCCTAACGCACGCTATAAATTTGTTACAGCTATCCTTTACGATTTGCATAACACAATCAACATAGCAACTAAAATCACCCATTATTACTCTATTCATTTTATATGCTCCCATTATTTGTGCACTTCTAGTTTTTCCGAAAGAATGGCAGCTATTTGGGATCTATACTGTTCTGCCAATGCTGTTTTACCTCCAACTAAGTGGACTCTACATTATGCAAGCCAAGATTATCTCTTGCAACTGTTCTTATTTAATCTCTTTATCAAGATTATTACTACCTTTTTGGTTTTACTTTCAAATTTTAGTCCCTGGCTGTTCATTCCCTCAGCAGAAACTCTTTCCGCTTATCCTGTTACCTATATGGACTGTGACAACTGGATCTTTCTTTTGCACCTCAACAGAGCCCGGATGAGAGATGATAAATGTTGCCACCAGGTAGGCAGTACAGTTTTCAGGATTCTCAATTCTGACCACAAGGAATAATGTCTTAGCCCCTAACTATTATTTGAAAGAATTTTGAACCTGTTAGATGAGGACAAGAGCAGAGGCTTCTGCAGCGCTACCCCATGGATTTCCCCCTACTTGCCTTGCTGATTGTCACGTGCCAACCACTGACCAATTCAGGGTAGTTTAGTCTAAGGGGTGTGACTGACTAGGTAACTACCACCGCGCAGCCCCCCCCCCCCCCCCCCCCCCGACCCACCACAGTGTACAACTCAAACTTGAGCAATCAATACTTTCTATAGATGGAGCCATTCTGAACCACAATGGGGTCCTCCAGCTACCAGGCCATGCAGCTACAACCATCATCTCATCTTTCTGTTTTAGTTAATTATGTTTTCAATTTTTTTTAATTTAAGTTCAATTCCTTTTGTTTAATCTATAAAGTATTTCTCATTTACCTTTTATCTAAAAGCAGTTTGGAATAGGTATTCAATTTAGTAGCAATTCGCAAACAGTGAGCCTTTCCATTGATATCTCTTGAATTTTTCAAATTGTACCTGCGACCTGAGTCTCTGCGCTTTCAGTTAAGTGTTGACCTCCAGCCTTTGCCTCCACTTATTTCCTCACTTGAGTCTCCACTCCCACCAGCTTCTCTTTCTCTGCCCCAAGTACGGGGATTCTGCTATAAACGCGATAGTTGCATTCCAGTGCAACAACATGTTAAAGAAAAATCGCTCTATGGAAATAATGGGTCGCATGCGAAAAACAGGGTTAGGGCAGATCACCAAAATATAAAACTCAAAATCACTCAATTCTTCTTCGCCATTCTCCTATAAGTATTGACACCAAGCCTGTCACTTGTGTGAGTCTTGACTGTTATCAAAACAAAACCTGTTCACCTGCAATATAGTCTGTGTCACAGCCAAGCCCATTGCTGATCTGACCTGACATTCTTCAGCACAGGCTTCTGGATAGATTTTTCAGATGGTGAAGCAGAGGAATCTAAACTTTCTTGTCTGTGTAGCCCATTGGCATTGAAGTTAATTGTAGGATTAAAATGTATTATAAACCTCAGTAACATTGTATTCAAAGTAGTGCATTAAAAAGCAGGTTGTACCAGACAACTTTTAGAATAAATGACTTACATGAGCAAGTTCAAAAGTTCTTATTTAATATGTAACAAAATCTAGGGGGAAAAGAAACTACACTCAAAGGTATATGTTTAACAGCACTCACTCTTTTGCATTTAGTGTTCAGCATAAATTCTTCAAACTACGAATTCACATATTTTCTTAAGATGGTTGTTCACTATGTGATATTGTATTTGAGCTTTATGACAGAATTCAATTAGCTTATTTGAATGAGCACATTGACTTATTCTGAACATTGACGATCCTTGCAGATGGTGTAAAAGAAATTCTATGACAAAGCCCACGATGTCGACATCTACTCGATGGCTATAACACAATTCCAATTTGCGTTGCTGAAATATGCATGATGGCAGAACCCCTTTATAAATTATCTGGAGCATTTGTTTTCAGTAGATTATTTTCTCCTGCAGATGACTAATAGCTTTGCAGTACGATATAGCAGGAATGGTGGGGTATGTGTGATATAATGTGATTGGTGTAAAGTCAGCATTCTGTTTCTGAGACCAAATTGCATTTTGAGGATTGTAGCAGCGTAGGAAATAGCTCATCACAGTCCATATGGTTATGGTATTCCCACAGTGAATTCTGTGGTTTTTGATTCTCTTACAGTGAAGGATCTGTACTTTGCTTCTAATGACTTTGGGGAATTTGGTTGCTGTTGTTCCCAAGTAATTGTCCTTGATGGTAGAGATAGTTAGTTTGGAGTTGTTGGATTGTCAATAGGGAAACTCTCGAATTAGCTTGTGATGCGGAAGTACTGGTAGGAAAAGGAAGATCAAAACCAAATGTTTCTGAAAATAAAGCAGAAGATACTTTGTTTCATTTAGCTGGGAGGAACAGTGATTAATTTTGTGGTTTTAGTAATTGTAACACATAATGACAAGTGATACTTGCACTATTTTTTTTGTATCTCACTCAATGCCTTTAAAATGTGGTTTATATTTTGTTTTCCTGTGCACCGAAAAATTTAACTTCATCTGATTTCACTTTAGTGCTCTCCATATTTAAGCCCAAGGAAGTATTGGATTTTATTTCTCCAGTTCTGTATTTGCAGCTCCTACTTAAAGCAAGTTTATGCAAGGGCAGATTCAGCTTTGACTTTCAAAGCCCCAATTTTAAAAAGCTGTTGTGATGTAGAACAAGGTCTGAGCTCACTCCTGGTCATTGCAATGTATTAGCAGTGTAGAAAGACAGTTATGGTATATCAATAAGTGTGCTTGTTAATAGACTCCAACTTATTAAATACTATCTACAAAAGAGAACCCTTGTAAGATGCTGTTTATGCTGTGATTCCTAAGGAGCTTCGGGCCTAGAAATATCTGCCATGGCAAAAACGTCTGAAGAAATTAGAAATCTGACTCCAGTCCCATTAGACTGTATGATGAGGTCTGGGGTAAGGGTAACGGCTGAAGGAAAGTTACAAATTACATGTCTTTTCGGAGAGAGGCCCCAGATGTACCTTTTGTGTTGGAGGAGTTGGATGTGGAAAGAGAGAAGCAGTTAAACAGGACTTATGTTGCATGCTTGATTTCCAAAACACATTTTCACAAAGAATATCTATTGTGTGAGCATATTGATGGACAGCTGTAGATATATATTTACTAGTTGAAGGAATTTCACTGATTTCCCACCCCACCCCTTTCAAATGACATCAGTTTGCATTATCAAAGTGCCGTCTTAAAGTTGGCCCTGGGTGCTAGGTACCAGGTGTATTTCCTTTAGAGGGGGAAGAGCAGAGGTTAGGATTTATATTGGCATATGAACTGTAAAGGCCACAGGATATTTAGGGACATAAAGTGGCACAGATTTATAAAGGGTCATCATGGATAGGTAGAATGACATTGGATGGGATATGCGGAATGAGGTGGGGTGATGGTGCAAACAGTATGGATGTCTTGTTTTGTCAACATTTTGTTTTGTAATTTAAGAAAAGTAACTTGTGCTGGAGTGCCATGACGACAGGCTTTTTTTTTAGCCTATTTGCTTTTCGGACCGAAAGCCTGTTGGCCTCTTCCGAGTTGGCTTGGCCTGGCTTGATTACAAAACTAGCCGTGCCCCTTTTGCTCCCTGAATGGAATTTGGAAGTGTGGGTGGCTGTCGTCTTTTATTTTTTTTTAAAAAAGGGTTAACTTTATAGATCTGAGATTTCTTCTGCCTCTGTGTACCTGACCTAGGAACAAAATCCATGACCTTGGTAAATGTTATGTCTGGCACTTGAGTTGCTCTGAAACTGATGTCCTTGAGTTACGGTGGGTTTAAAGTACTGTATATGAAGGATACCAGAAAAAAATTCTGCATATGGGTTTTATTCCATAAGTCTTCATTACACTGTGATAAAATGTAAAATTTAAAGGATCACAATGTAATTGAGCCAGACAAGGCTAATTGTCTTCTGATCCTATCCGTTGTGATGTTCAAGTGATGGTTAAATGAATCTTTGGCTAAAGTTGGCAAAAGGCCAGATGGTGACTCTCACTTAAATAAAAAGCAAAATACAGCAGCTGCTGGCAATCTGGAACCAGCACAAAATACTGGAAATTCCTAGCAGGTCTTGTAGTATTTGTGGAGAAAGAAACAATTTTAAGGTTTTGAGTCCAATGTGACTCTTCCGAACTAAAACGTTACACCACAAATTTATTGCAGAAGTCACAACAATTAAATGTACAATTTTAACAAATATAGTACATTAGAGGTGATATAAATGAAATGGTGATAAAGTGTGAAATAGTACACCTTTTTAAATGTTTAGTATTTAGTGTACATGTGCATGGTGTATTGATATGTCAATAAACGTATCCTTTAACTCCATTTCCAAACATTCCATTTGTCTTTAATTACTTGCTGTACCTGCATGCCAACATCATGATTAATGCACAAATGCTTCTTTAGCTGTAGTGCAGCATGCCACACTATTAAATATGCTGATTTCCTGTTTTATCTGGAATTTTGCTCCCTGTGCTAAATTTTTGTTCATCTACTTTACGCATCAGTATCACTTCACTATAAGATAATAAAATGTGAGGCTGGATGAACACAGCAGGCCAAGCAGCATCTCAGGAGCACAAAAACTGACGTTTCGGGCCTAGACCCTTCATCAGAGAGGGGGATGGGGGGAGGGAACTGGAATAAATAGGGAGAGAGGGGGAGGCGGACCGAAGATGGAGAGTAAAGAAGATAGATGGAGAGGGTGTAGGTAGGGAGGGGATAGGTCAGTCCAGGGAAGACGGACAGGTCAAGGAGGTGGGATGAGGTTAGTAGGTAGCTGGGGGTGCGGCTTGGGGTGGGAGGAAGGGATGGGTGAGAGGAAGAGCCGGTTAGGGAGGCAGAGACAGGTTGGACTGGTTTTGGGATGCAGTGGGTGGGGGGGAAGAGCTGTGCTGGTTGTGTGGTGCAGTGGGGGGAGGGGATGAACTGGGCTGGTTTAGGGATGCAGTAGGGGAAGGGGAGATTATGACTGTATCGGCGCCGCCTCTTGCTCCCCAGAGGAGCTCGAACAGTTCATCCACTTCACCAACACCTTCCACCCCAACCTTCAGTTCACCTGGGCCATCTCCAGCACATCCCTCACCTTCCTGGACCTCTCAGTCTCCATCTCAGGCAACCAGCTTGTAACTGATGTCCATTTCAAGCCCACCGACTCCCACAGCTACCTAGAATACACCTCCTCCCACCCACCCTCCTGCAAAAATTCCATCCCCTATTCCCAATTCCTCCGCCTCCGCCGCATCTGCTCCCATGATAAGACATTCCACTCCCGCACATCCCAGATGTCCAAGTTCTTTAAGGACCGCAACTTTCCCCCCACGGTGATTGAGAACACCCTTGACTGCGTCTCCCGCATTTACCGCGACACATCCCTCACACCCCGGCCCCGCCACAACCGCCCCAGGAGGATCCCCCTCGTTCTCACACACCACCCCACCAACCTCCGGATACAACACATTATCCTCCGACACTTCCGCCATTTACAATCCGACCCCACCACCCAAGACATTTTTCCATCCCCTCCCCTGTCTGCTTTCCGGAGAGACCACTCTCTCCGTGACTCCCTTGTTCGCTCCACACTGCCCTCCAACCCCACCACACCTGGCACCTTCCCCTGCAACCGCAGGAAATGCTACACTTGTCCCCACACCTCCTCCCTCACTCCCATCCCAGGCCCCAAAATGACATTCCACATTAAGCAGAGGTTCACCTGCACATCTGCCAATGTGGTATACTGCATCCACTGTACCCGGTGCGGCTTCCTCTACATTGGGGAAACCAAGCGGAGGCTTGGGGACCGCTTTGCAGAACACCTCCGCTCAGTTCGCAACAAACAACTGCACCTCCCAGTCGCAAACCATTTCCACTCCCCCTCCCATTCTCTTGATGACATGTCCATCATGGGCCTCCTGCACTGCCACAATGATGCCACCCGAAGGTTGCAGGAACAGCAACTCATATTCCGCCTGGGAACCCTGCAGCCATATGGTATCAATGTCGACTTCACCAGTTTCAAAATCTCCCCTTCCCCTACTGCATCCCTAAACCAGCCCAGTTCATCCCCTCCCCCCACTGCACCACACAACCAGCACAGCTCTTCCCCCCCCCCCCCCACCCACTGCATCCCAAAACCAGTCCAACCTGTCTCTGCCTCCCTAACCGGTTCTTCCTCTCACCCATCCCTTCCTCCCACCCCAAGCCGCACCCCCAGCTACCTACTAACCTCATCCCACCTCCTTGACCTGTCCGTCTTCCCTGGACTGACCTATCCCCTCCCTACCTCCCCACCTACACCCTCTCCACCTATCTTCTTTACTCTCCATCTTCGGTCCGCCTCCCCCTCTCTCCCTATTTATTCCAGTTCCCTCCCCCCATCCCCCTCTCTGATGAAGGGTCTAGGCCCGAAACGTCAGTTTTTGTGCTCCTGAGATGCTGCTTGGCCTGCTGTGTTCATCCAGCCTCACATTTTATTATCTTGGAGTCTCCAGCATCTGCAGTTCCCATTATCTCTGACAGTATCACTTCACTAACTCTTTTTGAACCTCTTTGCAACTTGCTTTCCTAACACCTCACATTGCAGTCAGATTTGATGACAGTCAGTCCCTTCATCTAAGTTGTTAGTATGTGAGGTTAATTGCTAAAACCACAGCATTAAGGTTGTTTCAGAGATAGTAGCAATTGCAGATGCTGGAGAATCTGAAATAAGGCGTAGAGCTGGATGAGCACAGCAGGAAAGCTGACGTTTCGGAAGGGCCTAGGCTGCTTGGCCTGCTGTGTTCGTCCAGCTCTGCACCTTGTTATCTCAGCATTAATAAAGTGTTCCCCTAGTTAGTTTCTCACCTTTTTAAATGATTCTTTCGTCCCAGTTGTTTTGATTTTAGTTCATGAATCCTCTTTCCGTGCTGGTACACTGCCCATGCCACTAAACTCTTGGCTTGTGCAGCAACTTTTTAACTGGGCAGAACATTGACCCCAGCAGATTGGGCAAAGCATGTTCTGATGGTGCAGCTTCCACTTTACCTAATGCTGGTGCCAGTGTTCCATGAATCTAAACCTATTTCCCTCCCCAATCTTTGATCCACACACTCACTTCTCTGCTGTTTTGCTCATGACTTGGGAAATAACTCTGGGCCATTACCTTTTTGTAGTTCTAACTTTTTAATTTAGTCCATGGTGTTTTCAAAAAAGTTCTTTCTCCTTGTCATAAGGTTTTTAAAGACCAAAATAAAAGACATTGTCCTTGCAACGGCCACTGCTGTTTGTAAAAACCATTTTAACTGATTAACTGCTACCTCTGGAATCTAATTAGCCAAAGGCATAGTCCTTAAACAAGACCATCAAAATTCTTAAGTGAGGGAAAAAATGCCAGAAGAGAAGGAAGAGTTTGTTCTGAAGCAGGCCCACCCTGGCACTGGCATCTTTTACCACAAGTGTCATCAACTCCTCCTATGAGTGAGAACTTTTGAGTATATGGCTGCATGGTTTCTAACCTGATCTGCTACAGCAAATGCCAGGCTACCTCCTCCAGTGAGATGCAGATCACCATTCACGTAAAACACAGAACATAAAATAGTACAGTACAGGCCACCCAAAACCAGCCCAGCTCGTACCCACCTCCCTAACCTGTTCTTCCTCTCACCTATCCCCTCCTCCCACCTCAAGCTGCACCTCCATTTCCCACCTACTAACCTCTTCCCACCTCCTTGACCTGTCCATCCTCCCCAAACTGACCTATCCCCTCCCCACCTCCCCATCTATACTCTCCCCTCCAACTACCTTCTCTATCCATCTTCAGTTCCTCCCATTCTTTCCCTATTTATTTCAGAACCCTCTTTCTTCCCCCCCCCCCCCCCCCCCCCCAGCTCTGATGAAGGGTCTAGGCCCAAAACATCCACTTTTGTGCTCCTGAGATGCTGCTTGGCCTGCTGTGTTCATCCAGCTTCACACTTTGTTACCTACAGTACAGGCCCTTTGGCCCATGATGTTGTGCTGACCTAATATCCTACTAAGATCAATCTACCCTGCGTACCCTACATTTTACTATGCTCCACATGCCTATCCAAGAGCCACTTAAAAGTCTATAAGGCATCTGACTCCACTACCACTGCCAGCAATGCATTTCACATGCCCACCACTCACTGTATGAAGAACCTACCTCTGACATCTCCCCTAGATTGTCCTCCCATCATTTTAAAATTATGCCCCTTCATAATAGCCATTTCCGCCCTGGGGAAAAAAGTCTGTGACTATCCACTCTATCTCTGCCTCATCATCTTGTAAACCTCTATCAAGTTACCTCTCATCCTTCTTCACTGCAATGAAAAAAGGCCAAGCGCCCTCAACCTTTACTCAAGACCTGCCCTCCAGTGCAGGCAGCATCTTAGTAAATCTCCTCTGCACCCTCTCTAAAGCTTCCACATCCTTCCTATGATGAGATGACCAGAACTGAACACAATATTCCAAGTATGGTCTAACCAGAGTTTTATTGAGGTGCAGCATGACCTCACAGTTTTTAAACGCAATTCCCCTGCCAATGAAAGCCAACGCACTATACACCACCTTTACAGCCCGATCACCTTGGGCAGTAACTTTTGAGGGATCAATGGATGTGGACCCCAAGATTCCTCTCTTCTTCCACGCTGCCAAGAATCTTGCCATTAACTCTGTATCCTGCATTCAAACTCATGCTTCCAAAATGAATTACTTCACACTTTTCTGGGTTGAATTTTTGCTCTCTCTATTGTCACTGCCTACAATGAGACTTGGCTAATAATAGGACCCTTGCGATGTCTGTCATAACCTGAAACAGCACAGTTCCATATTGGGGGCCAAGAATAACTCACGTGAGGGGGAAACAGCAAGCAACTGCCCAGGCCTTCATCCTTTAATTGAATTCCAACATGTGTAAACTTGTGAGCAATAAGACTGATGAATCCTTCTCCGGCCCCCTACAGCTTACAAACAATGAGTCACTGAAGAGGCTATTTCAAAAGCATGCTTAACAGAATTGTAATGCAAAAACTGGGCTCGTGGAGAGATAGCAAGAACTGCAGATGCTGGAGTCAGAGACAACGTTATGTGAAGCTGGAGGAACACACCTGGCCAGGCAGCAGCTGAAACGTCAACTTTTCTGCTGCCCAGCCTGCTGTGTTCCTCCAACTCAACACAGTTGCCTCTTGTGGAGAGATGTTTCTCAATGATGTTCATCACTGCCAGATTTTTAACACAGATTTTCTCTTGGAGGTAATGATAATGGACTTTATATTGCTCATTGTAGCTTGCTCAAAACATCTCGTATCATGCCTAGCACAAGGTCACAAGGCAAAATAATCATTTCTACTATAATCACTCTTCTGGTTTAGTCTCCCATCTTTGCTCATTCATGTCAGAGGAGCAGGCCATTGAGTCCAACTAGTCCATGCCAGCCACATTCCCAAACTTAACTAGTCCCACTTGCCTGCATTTGGCCCATATTCCCCTGAACCTTTCCTATTCATAGTCAGAAATCACCAGTCTTCACTTGATGACTTTTGACTTTGTCAATTCCAGTCCAACAGCAGCACCTCTGCATCCTTCCTGTTTGTGTGCTTATCCAAAAGTCTTTTTAAATGTTGTAACTACCTGCATCCACCATTTCCTCTGGCAGTTCACTACACATGAACCACAATTTTTTCTGAAATAAAGTTGCCCCTTGCTGCCCTTTCTAAAACTGTCACCTCTTGCCTTAAAAATATGCTCCCTGGTTTTGAACTCCCCACCTTGCTATTCACCATATCTATGCCTCATGATTTTAGAAACACCTGTAAGGTCACTCCTATTTCTCCCCACTGGAGTATACGTCCCCAGTCTGTCCAGGTTATTTTTATAACTCAAACCATCTATTCCTAGCAACATCCTGATATATCTTTTCTGAACACTCACCAATTTAATAATATCTTTCCCATAGCAGGGTGACCAGAACTGCACATTGTACTCCAGAAGAGGCCTTACCGACATCTTGTACAACCTCAACGTGATGTCCCAACTCCTGTACTCCATGATCTGATTAAGAACATAAAAACTAGGAGCAGGAGTAAACCATCTGGCCCCTTCAGCCTGCCCTGCCATTTAATAAAATCATGGCTGATCTTGAGATTAAGCTCCACTTACCCACCCACTCACCATAAGCCTTAATTCCTTTACTGTTCAAAAATTTATCTAGCCTTGCCTTAAAAACATGCAGCGAGGTAGCTTCAACTGCTTCACTGGGCAGGGAATTCAACAGATTCACAACCCTTTGGGTGAAGAAGTTCCTCTTGACCTCAGTCCTACATCTGCTTCCCTTTATTTTGAGGCGACGCCCTCTAGTCCTAGTTTCATCTGCTAGCGGAAACAACCTCCCTGCCACCACTTTATCTATTCCCCTCATAATCTTATATGTCTCTATAAGATCTCCCCTCTTCTGAATTCCAATGAGTTTAATTCCACTCCACTCAGTCTCTCCTCATAATCCAACCAACCCTCTCAACTCAAATCAACCGAGTGAATCTCCTCTGCATTCCCCTCTAGTGCTAGTATATCTCCTCAAGTAAGGAGACCAAACCTGCACACAGTGCTCCAGGTGTGGCCTCACCAGGACTCTACACAGCTGCAGCATAGCCTCTCTGTTTTTTAACCTCCATCCTTCTAGCAATTGCAGACAAAATTCCATTTGTCTTTTTAATTGCGTGCTGCAATTTTTTTACAATTTAAAACATAGTCCATTTTGGATGGACTCACACTTATCAACATTGTACTACATCTTCCGGATCTTTGCCCGCTCACTTAGACTATCTATATCTTTCTGCAGACTTTGTGTCTTCTGCACACTTTGCTCTACCACTCACCTTAGTGCCATCTGTAAATTTTGACACACCACACTTAGTCTCCAACTCCAAATCATCTATTTAAATTGTAAACCATTGTGGTCCCAACACTCCTCCGTGAGGCACACCACTGGCCACTGACTACCAACCAGAAAAACACCTATTTACCCCTACTGTTTGCTTTCTACTGGTCAACCAATCCTCTATTCATGCCAGTACATTACCTGTAATACCGTGGAACTTTATCTTGTGTAGCACCTTGTCAAATGCCTTCTGGAAATCTAGATACACTACATCTACAGGTTCCCCATTGTCTACCATGCAAGTAATGTGCTCAAAGGAATTCTAACAAATTAGTTAAACATGACCTACACTTCATGATCCCATGCTGGGTGCTTCCAATGGAATAATTTATATCTAGATATCTTGCTATTTCTTCCTTAATGATAGATTCAAGCATTTTCCTTGCTATCAATGTTAAGCTAACTGGCCTATAGTTACCTGCGTTTTGTCTACTTCCTTCTTTAAACAGTGACATCACATTGGCCGTTTTCCAATCCGTGGGATCCACCCCAGTGTCCAGTGAATTTTGTTAATTAATTGCTAGTGCATTTGTTGTTTTCCACCGTCACCTCTTTTAGTTTCCTGGGTTGCATTTCATCAGGGCCAGGAGACTTGTCTACTTTTAGCCCTATTAGCTTGCCTAGAACTGCCTCCTTAGTGATAGTTTCTAGGTCCTCGCCTGCTATAACCTTCCTACCATTAGTTTTCGGCATGTAATTTATGTCTTCCACTGTGAAGACCGACATGAAATAACAGTTTAACGTCTCGGCTATTTCCTCATTCCCAGTTATTAAATTGGCCTTCTTATCCGCTAAAGGACCAATGTTTACCTTCGCCACTCTTTTACGATTTATAGAAACTTTTGCTGCCTGTTTTTATATTCTGAGATAATTTACTCTCAATCTATCTTTCTTTTCTTTTTTTTGTGGCTTTCTGTTGGCCTTTAAAGATTTCCCAGTCTACTAGTTTTCCACTACTCTTCACTTTTTTTGTATTTTTTTTTCAATCTGATACTTTCCTTTATTTCCTTAGACATCCATGGCTGCCTGTCTCTTCCTACAGTTCTTCCTTATCACTGGACTATACGTCTGCTGAGCACTATGAAAAATCGTTTTGGAAGTCCTCCACTGTTCCTTAGTTGACCCACCATAAAGTTTTTGCTCCCGTTCTACCTTAGCTAACTCCTCCCTCATTCCTTCATAGCTTCCTATGTTTAAGCACAGGACATAGGTACTGGATTTAACCATCTCATGCTCCATCTGTATTTTAAATTCAAACTTACTGTGATCACTCCTTCCAAGAGGATGCATAACTGTGAGATCATTGATTATTCCTGTCTCATTACACAAGACTAGATCTAGGATAGCTTACTCCCTCATAGGTTCCATTACATATTGTTCGAGGAAATTATCGCGGATGCATTTTATGAACCCCTCCTCAAGGCTGCCATGATTGACCTAGTTTGACAAATCGATATGTAAATTAAAATACCCCATGATAATTGCTGTACCATTTTTACATGCATTAGCTATTTCTGTTTATTGCCTACCCCACCACGATGCTATTATTTGGTGGCCTATAGACCCCACCTATCAGTGACTTCTTCTCCCTGCTATTCCTAATTTCCACCCAAATGGATTCAACGTTTAGTTCAATAAAACCTATACCATCTCTCACTACTGTCCTGATATCATCCTTTAAAATCAGCAGCACCACCTCCATTACCTTCCTGTCTGTCCTTCTGAACAGTTTGATACCCCTGGATATTTAACTGAGTCATGACCATCCTGTAACTGTCTCTGTAATGGCCACTAAATCATACCCATTTGCCACGATTTGCGCTGTCAACTCAGCCACCTCGTTTCGAATGCTCCGAGCATTCAGATAAAGTGCCCTTATGCCAGGTTTTGCACCTTTTTGGGTCCTATTACCTCCATTACTAACAGCTCTTGAGTTCTCCTTCCCTTTTACTTTTTTTCCTAACTTTCAGTGGAGTTGAAGCTTCCTCATTACCTGCTAACCTGCTGCTTTGCCTTACATTAATTGTTATTCTCCCACTACGCTCATTTCTCCTTTCCTCCCTACTTACTAGTTTAAAGTCTTATTAACTGCCCTATTTACCCTTTTCGCCTGAACACTAGACCTGGCCCTGTTTCAGGTGGAGTCCCTCCCTGTGGTATAGATCCCTCCTGTCCCAGAACTGATGCCAGTGCCCCATGGAAAGGAAACCCTCTTTCTCCCATCACTCTTTTAGCCACGTGTTTACTTCCCTGATCCTTGCCTCCCTTTGCCAATTTGCACGTGGCTGTATGTCAATATGCAAGTGAATCTGGTGTACAACTGGCAGAGTAATCAACTGTCAAATTTGTTTTGGCCGTGTGAGTACACCTCATTTCCCTCAACCTCGAAGGCAAGGACAACACTCAGCTCCTTTTACTCCAGGATCAAATACTGCTTCGCATTCCTATTCACTCAGGTCTGCAGCTCCAATTTCAACTGCAAAATACTCAGGTTATTTTGCCTTCAAGATCAATGTATGCCTATAAGGTCAGCCCTGAATGAAATGAACTTGAGCAATTCCTAACCATCACAAGGATGTTCCCAGATGCCACACCATACCCGGAATAGAAAAGTGCCCAATGGAGAAAGTGAAAGTTGAAACCGTTTCAGGGGACTGCTCTCTTATTAGAGAGACAGATGACTGGTAGTAGGTTAAAAGTGAGGGTCTTGCACTTCAGCATCATTGAGAAGGCCAGTATGCAAATTAAACCCTTTGGCCAGGTTAGTTTAGTTAGCTGCATGGTTGGTTTATGATGCCAAATGTTTGTAGATTTGGATTGTGGAGCAGATGAGTCCTCTAAATAGCATTCCTTTCAAATCCTTACTGGTTGTTAGTGCTGGACAGCCTAGATTCCAGAAAGGATCAGGAACGTGAAATCTCTTTAAAGGGAGCAAAAAACCTGAATCTGCAGTTATGTTTGAGTACTGGAATTTGTTGGAAATTAATTACACTGTGGTCGGAGACTTTGAACCCTGTTGACCTTTTGTGATAAGCAAAACATTTTCAAGTTATTACATGAAGATACATTGTGCAATTACTTAAAGTGTTTAAAAAGGTAATTAAATAGTTGGAAAATTTGTGTTTCAGAATCAGCTATAATTTTTGAGGCCCTTGTACCACAGCGGTAGTGTCCATACCTCTGGCCCAGTTTCAAGTCTCAATGCTGCAGAGCTATGTAATAACAGCTCCAAACAGGTTGATTAGAAAAGTGGATTTAATTTTTTTAAAAATCAGGTATATTTATTCAGTTTAACATGAGCCATGTCAACAATTTGTCCAACATACATGAAATACTAATTTTATCTCTGACAGCAAAACTTATTGACATTCAGAACTGCTTTTACATTCGTTTTTTTAAACTTTCTATCCTATCATGATGCCCAATTCAAGGTTTAAATGTTTTCACAATACCTTGCTGAGTATTTGGAGTGGAAAGAGAAGACTTATGACAACAGGAGAAAGATGTTGGCTATTGCTGTTTCAGAACTCATGGCCCCAAAACATCAGCTCTCAGTTGTTCTCCCAAATCCCATTTGGGAAGCCCACATGTTCCAGAAAATGTCAGTTGTTGATTTATCAGAAAGACCTATATTCAGACAAAATTGCTGGGCTATTTCAGAGGGCGATTGAGAGTTAACCACACTGCTGTGTATCTGGAGTCACATGTAGGCCAAACCAGGTGAGGAGTGGCAGATTTGCTTCCCTGAAGGGCTTCAGTGATCCAGATGAGTTTTTCCTTACAATCTGGCAATGATTTCAGGTTATCAGTAGATTCTTAATTCCAGATTATTTTTTCCCTAATTACTGAATTCAAATTTCACCATCTGCTGTGGTGGGATTTGAACCCTGATCATTGGCTGGGTGTGTGGATTAATAGTTTACCAATAATACCACTAGGCCATCGCGTACCACTGGGAGTTCGTCAGGGTAGTGTCCTAGGCCCGACCATCTTCAACTGTTCCATCAACGACCTTCCCTGAATCATAAGGTCAGAAATGGAATGTTCACCAATGATTGTGCAATGTTAAGTGCCATTCGTGAAGCAGTCCATGTTCAAATGCAACAAGATCTAGACAATTTCCAGGCTTTGGCTGACAAGTGGCAAGTGACATTGATTGTCTCTTATTGTTGGTGCCACACAATAAGACCAATCTAACCAGTGTTGCTTGACATTCAATGGTGTTACCATCACTGAACCCCCCCCCGACTACCAACAGCTTGAGTGTTATCGTTGACCACAGACTCAACTGGAAAATGTAAAGGGAGCATACACTGCAAAATTCAAAATTACTACCCAGGCAACACATCCAATTGCATTTTGTAACGAGCATTTGGCCTTTTCAACTAACATGCAAGTACAACTCATTCTGCTGGCAGGCTTATGCCAGTGCACTGTCTTCATTCATTTCCAGTTGATAATTTAGACTGTCTTTTGCTAGCATGTGTTGCTGTTCCTAGACTTGCTACCCACCCCAAATCTGCCAGTGACCCATGACCACCTCTCTGCTGTGCTTTCTTTTTCAGGCTTGTGGTTTCAAGGTTCCATTTTCAGTTGAATGGCTGAGCATAGGACATTTGGTGCAAAGTGAACAAGCATGATTGGTTGTACACCTACTTTCATCGTGCGTGCATACCAAGCAGGAGATTACCAAAATGCCAGAAGAATTGTTGCCAGTGGGACAATGGAGTTAGTGATGGTAGCATTCAAACAGGCTATTCGCTCACTGTCTAATGTCTGCCTGCTTTTTGCCAGTGGTCCCGTGGTTTATGTCATCACTGGTTCATTGGCTTGCAGTAGTTTGATATGCCTTGTACTACTGGCTCTCATTTACCTGGCATGCTGGCAGGTCTATGCCAGCTACCGCAGGGAGAGGATGGAAACAGACATGGCGGATATAGAGGGATATTATCTGAAACCACCTGGAGCTGGCTTCTAGATAGCAATGGAGGAAGAGGGAGCCAGGGAGGTGGTGGGTACAGTGGGAGTTAAGATGGAGCCTGGGGACCCATACACCTGCCAGCTCTTCCGACTTTTTGTCGATCAGCATTTCCGTCGGCATGGACTGGGCCAGAGGCTGACCCAAAAGGTCCTGGATTTTGCCAAGCACTATGGTTACAGATCCTGCCTGTTGAAGACCACCAGTGTCCAAGAACCAGCCATTTGTATGTACCAGAAAATGGGCTTCCAGATTCAAAGTTCCAGCCCTGTGTCAGGCCCTGTGCTTTTGAGCATGTTATCCAAAATTTCAGTGTATGAATTGGAAAAGAATCAGTGATTGGCGTCCTTGAATCTGTTGAACTGATATCCATCCCTACCCATCAACACAACTCAATGAGCATAGGAACTTCGTTTGGCTCATCAGACCCACACTACTATTCAATATGATCGTGGTTTATTCTCTATCACAATGCCATACTCCACCATCTCTCATCCCTCTTGATATTTTTAGCCTCCAGTAACCTGCTTTTTTAAAATCCTTTAAATATATCCAATTACACAATCACGTGTGGTGGAAAATTCCACAAGTTCACCACCACCAGAGTGGAAAAACAAATTTATCTCAGCCTATCCTGTGTTCTGACAGAATGACCCCCTCATTCTGGACCATCACATCCACTCCCTTCTCCTTCCCCTCCCTGGCTGCAGAAGAGGTTTACTAGGATGCTACCTGGATTAGAGGGTATGAGCTAGAAGGAGAAGCCAGAAAATCACAGGTTGTTTTCTCTTGAGTGGCAGAGGCTGAGGGGAAACTTGATAGCAGTCTATAAAGTTTAGATGCATAGATAGACTCTGACTGTGAAGCCTTTTTTCCCCAGAGTTGAAATTTAATACTAAGGGCATGTGTTTAAGGTTACAGGGGGGAAAATTCAATGGAGATGTGAGGGGCAAGTTTTTTTTACACAGAGTGGTAAGAATCTGGAACACATTGCCAGGGGTTGTGGTGGAGGTAGATACAATAGGGGCATTTAGGAGGCTTTTAGTTAAGCACATGATTATGCAACGTATCAATGGATATGGACTAATGGCAGGCAGAAGGGATTAGTTTCATTTGACGTCATGCTCAGCACAACATTGTAGGCTAAAAGGCCCGTTTCTGTGTTGTGTGCTCAGCACAACAACCATGCTTCTTTTCAAAATATCTCAATTTCACAATTATTTGTGAAAACAAAAATCCCATATACCTTGCTCCCTGCCATTTTCAAATATCTATACACCTGAACACAGATAATCCTCTGCCCTAACACTCACTTGAAATCTCTGCATCAAATCTATGATGTCTCTCCCTCATCCTGCCAAAGTAGACATTGATTTTAGTGCATATGTGTCTGAATCTTGGGGAGAACCAATCTATCCCACCTTTTCTATCTCCATCCTATCTTCTCCCCAACGCCTTACAGTTGTTTAATAAACTCATACTAACAGAGTTGTGACAGCCTTTTATTATTTCATTAGTGGTTATCCTACAATGGAAGATCTTGGAGTTGCTTTTTAAGGTTATCTAACATTCTATTCCCATTCTGTCTCACTAGTTTTATTTTCATCTTCACTTCATGCTTAACTTACTTATTTGGCCTGGATCTTCAACAATTCATGTGACCTGTATAATAAACTCCCTTTTTTGGGCGGTAGGGGTAGGCAAAGTGTGAGGATTTGATGAGAGCTATCTCGACTGAAAAAGAGAAGAGGATTCTGTTATGGACCAGACCAAACCCCTTTCAGTTATATCAAGGAGACAGCCTAGACCATGCCTTTTATTTAAAGGTAAGCATAACGTGCTCTGTTCCAGATGTAATTTGATTTGTTACTCTACTCAGCTTTTAGCAAAATACACTTTATTCTTACCTTATAGTTAAAACACAAACGAAAGAAAGAAGAATTGGCATAACTTTAATTCTTTGGGAAAGCTTAACAGAATAAAAGGTTATGTAGATATGAAGTAATAACTATCCAATATAGTAACATCCCATAAACACACCTTCGGCAAAGGCAAATTCAGTACAATAGGTTGTCCCATATGTAATTCTTGCAGTAGAGAGAACTCCAGGTTCTTAGCTATAACTGAGAGAAGATTGGAGATAATGGGAACTGCAGATGCTGGAGAATCCAAGATAATAAAATGTGAGGCTGGATGAACACAGCAGGCCAAGCAGCATCTCAGGAGCACAAAAGCTGACGTTTCGGGCCTAGACCCTTCATCAGAGAGGGGGATGGGGTAAGGGTTCTGGAATAAATAGGGAGAGAGGGGGAGGCGGACCGATGATGAAGAGAAAAGAAGATAGGTGGAGAGAGTATAGGTGGGGAGGTAGGGAGGGGATATGTCAGTCCAGGGAAGACGGACAGGTCAAAGAGGTGGGATGAGGTTAGTAGGTAGATGGGGGTGCGGCTTGGGGTGGGAGGAAGGGATGGGTGAGAGGAAGAACCGGTTAGGGAGGCAGAGACAGGTTGGACTCGTTTTGGGATGCAGTGGGTGGAGGGGAAGAGCTGGGCTGGTTGTGTGGTGCGGTGGGGGGAGGGGATGAACTGTGCTGGTTTAGGGATGCGGTGGGGGAAGGGGAGATTTTGAAACTGGTGAAGTCAACATTGATACCATTAGGCTGCAGGGTTCCCAGGCGGAATATGAGTTGCTGTTCCTGCACCCTTCGGGTGGCATCATTGTGGCACTGCAGGAGGCCCATGATGGACATGTCATCTAAAGAATGGGAGGGGGAGTGGAAATGGTTTGCGACTGGGAGGTGCAGTTGTTTGTTGCGAACTGAGCGGAGGTGTTCTGCAAAGTGGTCCCCAAGCCTCCGCTTGGTTTCCCCAATGTAGAGGAAGCCACACCGGGTACAGTGGATGCAGTATACCACATTGGCAGATGTGCAGGTGAACCTCTGCTTAATGTGGAATGTCATCTTGGGGCCTGGGATCGGGGTGAGGGAGGAGGTGTGGGGGCAAGTGTAGCATTTCCTGTGGTTGCAGGGGAAGGTGCCGGGTGTGGTAGGGTTGGAGGGCAGTGTGGAGCGAACAAGGGAGTCACGGAGAGAGTGGTCACTCCGGAAAGCAGACAGGGGTGGGGATGGAAAAACTGCGGGACAGTTCACTATACACCTGCATTCCGCATGCAGATGGCCTCAAGGTCCTCCGCTTCTTCCTGTCCCGCAGGCCCGACCAGTCTCCCTCCACCGACACCCTCATCCGCCTAGCCGAACTCGTCCTCACCCTCAACAACTTCTCTTTTGACTCCTCCCACTTCCTACAGACTAAGGGGGTGGCCATGGGCACCCGCATCGGCCCCAGCTATGCCTGCCTCTTTGTAGGTTACGTGGAACAGTCCCTCTTCCGCACCTACACAGGCCCCAAACCCCACCTCTTCCTCCGGTACATTGATGACTGTATCGGTGCCACCTCTTGCTCCCCAGAGGAGCTCGAACAGTTCATCCACTTCACCAACACCTTCCACCCCAACCTTCAGTTCACCTGGGCCATCTCCAGCACATCCCTCACCTTCCTGGACCTCTCAGTCTCTATCTCAGGCAACCAGCTTGTAACTGATGTCCATTTCAAGCCCACCGACTCCCACGGCTACCTAGAATACACCTCCTCCCACCCACCCTCCTGCAAAAATTCCATCCCCTATTCCCAATTCCTCCGCCTCCACCACATCTGCTCCCACGATAAGACATTCCACTCCTGCACATCCCAGATGTCCAAGTTCTTCAAGGACCGCAACTTTCCCCCCACAGTGATCGAGAACGCCCTTGACCGCGCCTCCCGTATTTCCCGCAACACATCCCTCACACCCCGCCCCCGCCACAACCGCCCAAAGAGGATCCCCCTCGTTCTCTCACACCACCCCACCAACCTCCGGGTACAATGCATCATCCTCCGACACTTCCGCCATCTACAATCCGACCCCACCACCCAAGACATTTTTCCATCCCCACCCCTGTCTGCTTTCCGGAGAGACCACTCTCTCCGTGACTCCCTTGTTCGCTCCACACTGCCCTCCAACCCCACCACACCCGGCACCTTCCCCTGCAACCGCAGGAAATGCTACACTTGTCCCCACACCTCCTCCCTCACCCCTATCCCAGGCCGCAAGATGACATTCCACATTAAGCAGAGGTTCACCTGCACATCTGCCAATGTGGTATACTGCATCCACTGTACCCGGTGCGGCTTCCTCTACATTGGGGAAACCAAGCGGAGGCTTGGGGACCGCTTTGCAGAACACCTCCGCTCAGTTCGCAACAAACAACTGCACCTCCCAGTCGCAAACCATTTCCACTCCCCCTCCCATTCTTTAGATGACATGTCCATCATGGGCCTCCTGCACTGCCACAATGATGCCACCCGAAGGTAGCAGGAACAGCAACTCATATTCCGCCTGGGAACCCTGCAGCCATATGGTATCAATGTGGACTTCACCAGTTTCAAAATCCCCCCTTCCCCCACTGCATCCCTAAACCAGCCCAGTTCGTCCCCTCCCCCCACTGCATCACACAACCAGCCCAGCTCTTCCCCCCCACCCACTGCATCCCAAAACCAGTCCAACCTGTCTCTGCCTCCCTAACCGGTTCTTCCTCTCACCCATCCCTTCCTCCCATCCCAAGCCGCACCCCCATCTACCTACTAACCTCATCCCACCTCCTTGACCTGTCTGTCTTCCCTGGACTGACCTACCCCCTCCCTACCTCCCCACCTATACTCTCTCCACCTATCTTCTTTACTCTCCATCTTCGGTCCGCCTCCCCCTCTCTCCCTATTTATTCCAGTTCCCTCTCCCCATCCCCCTCTCTGATGAAGGGTCTAGGCCCGAAACGTCAGCTTTTGTGCTCCTGAGATGCTGCTTGGCCTTCTGTGTTCATCCAGCCTCACATTTTGTTATCTTGGAATTCTCCAGCATCTGCAGTTCCCATTATCTCAAGTAAGTTTGTAGTACAGATTGAAATTGGTAGGTATGATGCTGTGGGCATCACAGAGACACAGCTGCAAGGGTTTCAGGACTGGAAACTAAATACCATAACTGACATGCAGATGGGTGGAAGAGGTGGTTTGCCTTCTTAGTCAGAAAGGAAATTAAATCAACGGCAACTAGTATTACAATAGAGTAAAGTGACTTCAAAAAACATGAGGAAAGAGCTGGTTAGAGTAGATTGGAAGGGAAGCATAGTAGGGAAGATGGTTGAATAGGAATGGCAGGAGTTTAGAGGGTAATTCAGGGGGCACAGCAAAAATTTATCCCCAGGAAGAAGAAAGGTTCAGTGGAGGAGAGGATAAGATAACCATGGCTAACAAGGGAAGTTAAGGACAGCATAAAAACTAAAGGAAAAGCATACAATCTGGGAAACCAAAAGCTTAGGAAGCCTTTAAAAACCAGCAAAGGACAAATAAAGAAACAATAAGGGGCAGAAGATGAAATATAAGGGTCAGCTAGGTAGTAACATAAAAGAAGATTCCAGGAGTATTTTCATTTAGGGAAATGAAAGGTAAGAGAGAGGCAAGAATGAACATTGGACTGCTGAAAAACACGGCTGGAGAAGTAGTAATGGGGAACAAAAGAAATGGCAGAGGAGCTGAGCAATTACTTTGCACCATTTGTCTGGTGGAAGACACCAGTAGCACACCAGAACTGCAGGAGAGTCATGTGGCAGAGGTGTGTGTAGTAGCCATTACTAAGGAGAAGGTTCTGGGAAGCTGAAAAGTATGAGATAGCTAAAGAACTAGGGCCAGATAGACTACACCTGAGGAAACTGAAGGAGATTGTGGAGGCCTTGGTAGTGATTTTCAGGAGCCACTGGAGTCTGGGAGTGCCCAGACGTTTGCAAATAAAAGTTAATGTAACATTTCTGCATAATAAGAGTGCAGTTGAGAAACATATCAGCCACGATTGAATGGAAGATCAGACTCAATAGGCCAAATGGTCTAATTCCTCTCCTATATTTTGTGGTCTGTACCTGCAGTCTCCTGCAGCCCTACAATATGAAATATCAACAGTTATCCAATTCCTGGCCTCGAACTTGCTAATTTTAATTACTCCATCATTGGTGGTCATGCCCCAGTCTCGTTTGTCCCAAGCTCTTGAATTTCTACCTTATTTCCCATCTTTCTCAAGGGATTTTTTAATATTTGAATTATGTTAATGGAATTGTGTAAATAAAGTTGTAGATACTTCTTGAGCACAATGCACTCTATATCACTTTCTACTATATTTTGTTCTTATTTCTGATTGTGAACCAAAGTAGGAAGGGGAAACTTTAAATACCAGACCATGGCAAGAGTTCCTGTGCATTTTTTTGTGAAACAAGTTACTAAAACTCATTGACAATTGTGTTTACATCATTGCTTTGTTCAAGCAGAGAGATAGATGTCTATGATACGTCTATGGTGTCAGAGCGTGTGTACAGCATGCTTTTCCCGATGACAGATTGTGGATTAGCTTGTGCAGCCATTTGTGGAGGCCAAGAGTTAGCAGCATGACGAGTCTATACAGGTGGATAGCATTTGTCTGAAGAGTGAAAAGACTGAAGCCTGCAAAAAAAAACAAGGCTGTGCGTCTCTTTGTTTTCTCTGTCTCTGTCTGTACTGTAGTAACCAAACATTGAAGGGTAGCTATCTTTTCTCTCTGACTGGTTGCTTAAGCTAATTAGAACCAAAGGCGACTGAATGATTGAACAGCTAATGTATCAACTGCTCACATTATCAGCACAGAACTGAAGGTATCTGAAAATATGGAGATCAGAGAACAGAAGGGCTTTGAAGACACAAAAAGGACACCATATCGAATCCTGTGGACTGATGTTGAATTCTCTTTCCTGCCCATAATCTCCATGCTTGTTTGCTGTGTTTATCAATGTTTATGCAGAGGAGTTAGAAAAAGGAGATACATCTTATATCAGCAAACTCCTACCTTGACTTGACTTCACAAAATGAAAAATCTTACTCATCTCTATTAAACTCCATTTGCCATTTCTCAACACATTTCCGCAGTTGATCAAGATCCTGCTGCAATTTCTGATAACATTCCTCACTGTTTACGATACCACCTATTTTATGTTATCCACAAACTTAGATCAAGCCTTGTACGTTCTCATCCAGATCATTAAACTTCATGGAATGTAACTCCAGACTACTCTATGTTTCCTCATAGCTGAATCTCCTCATCCTAAGAACTAAGTGAACTTTATTCATGAAAGCATGCCCTTCTTAAATAATAACAGCAAAATTGCAGGCCCTTCTCCCAGGTATGACTTCACCAGTTATGGTAATACTTCTCTACCTTTGTACTCCAATTAATTTGATCAGCTAACATTTTCCTTAATTGCTTACTGATACTGTAAACTTTATTAATCTTGCACAGGGGCACACTTTTTAATTCTTCTGAGTGCAAACATTTCCCAATGCACGTTAATAACCATCTTGCTGATCAAAATTTGTACCAAAATTGGAACTTCACATTTGGCCACGTTGTATGGCATCAGCCATGTTCTTACTCACTCACCCAAGCTGTCTAATGCCCCTCTTTCATCTCATTCTTTCCTCCTCACTGACTACTTGCCCAGTTAACCAAATACAATATACTCAAGGGTTCCTCATCCAGGTCAATTAATTTAGCTGAGACCCAAGAACCCTTGTGCCCTGTTTGTCATCCCAAAACTATCATATTTATTCTTACTGTTTTTTCGGACAATTAGCCCTTCTTCAATGCATACTAATATATTATCCTTTTCCCTGTGAGTCTCTTATCATGATGTAACCTCTTGTGTGGCACGCAGTTTGAATGTTTTTGTCCATGCCATTCAATGGTTGTCCTTTCTTATTAGTTACCTTGTCAAAAAGCTTCTCAGACTTTTTCAATACAAATTTCATTTCATAAATTTGTAATGATCCAGTCCCATCATATTGTAATTTTTAAAATTTCTTGAATTTTCATTCCTATAATAGAATCACAGAGTAATATTTTAAAGTTGTCTGCAGGGAAAGGGCTTGTGGGTGGGGAGCTTGGAAAATTCCACGGGTGCTTTTCCTGGTCTTGTTACAATTGATAAAACAGAGGGCAAGATCTTGGGTGGCCTGTTGACTTCCCATGAACAGATGTCTTTATGTGACCTATTAATGGCTAGAACTTTTTGGCCATTGGGAAGAGTTTGGTAATGTGAGGAGCAGCCAGCAAGTAAACTTGCTTGTCCTTTGATTATTAAGAAGCGGGGTTACCCTCTTCACAGGATCCCTTTTCCAATTGAGGGTTTTTGCTCCATATTTCCCACTATTGCCTTCTGGTCCCACAAGAATACTGTTACCTAACAATGACTCAAATAAAAAAACAGTGCCCATCTTCCATCTCACTCATTTCCCAGCGTGCTTTCTGTTGGCTCTACTTGGAAAAACTAATGTCAAAGTTGTTTGGCCTTCATGCTGCTGTTATTTGGCAGGCAATGCAATTGCCTATCACTGCACTAAAGGAGGTAATGTCAAAAGTCACGCCACACCTGAAGAAGGAGCACCGCTCTGAAAGCTTGTGATTGTGATGGAGGTAACCCCTCTTCTTAATAACCAAGGGTCAAGCAAGCAAGCCGCTCTTCACATTACCAAACCCTTCTTCTTGACCAAAACATTCTAGCCATTAATTGGTCACATAAGGACATCAGTTGGACTATAAGCTGGTGTTATATGACTTCTGACTTTTCCACACCAGTCCAACATTGGGACCTCCACCTAGAGGAGGTAAGCATTGCAAAGCAAAGTCTTGTATCTGTATAGTGCACCTTTAAACCTCAGGATGTCTGATGGTACTTAATAACACATAATTTATTTTGGTTGTGTAATTGTTCTTATAGTAGAGAGCAATGTGACATCAGTATTCCACTAACAGAAATGCAGTATTGGTCAGATGATCCATTTTTCCCCAGGATATTGGTTTGGCCAAGCACCAGGAGTCCCTTCAGGTAATGCCATGAGTTCTTCTGCAAACACCTGAGAAACCATTGGGCACTTGCTTCATTGACTACATCAGTTGTGCTTGTTGATCTTTAGACAAGCTTCAATTTACATTAAATTATGGGCTTTTTTACACCTTCCTGTAAACTAAAATGGATAAAAATAATTTCACAACTGAATATCAGAACCAGCAGAGAGATGGTTATTAACGCACATATTAGTTGCCAAATGTGCCAAATTTAGTTGCCTGTGAAGCTTCTAAAAAATTGAGTTTTCATCTAACTGTATATTTTTCAGATCATCAATTGCATTCAAACCTCGAGAGTTTTTTCCTTCTGACCTGAGCTACAATTGTAAGTGTTAGTAATTTACTGTTAATTAGCATTTCTTCATTTTTATGGAAGTTAATGCATAATTGTGTACACAATACGAAGTGTGTTCCAATTACACTCAAGCTGGATATATAATGCAGA
This sequence comes from Stegostoma tigrinum, assembly GCF_030684315.1. NCBI lineage: Eukaryota > Metazoa > Chordata > Chondrichthyes > Orectolobiformes > Stegostomatidae > Stegostoma > Stegostoma tigrinum. The sequence continues at coordinate 57,540,281 of NC_081371.1, forward strand.
GAATTACTGAACTCCTTTGTATTAAACATACAATTGTGCCACGCACACTCAGCACCATCCAATCTCTCATGAACTACCAGTTCATGGTGAATAGGTTTATTCAAATGATTCTCACTCAAATCAATTGGAAAGGTTAAACAAAAATCAGGCACCAGAAATTTTATAAAACTCCTTTCAGGAGTTCGGTTTTTAAAGTCATTGGTGTGATATTAAACGGAATCAAGTCCTATTGGCAAATATCTGAGTTTGCGGTAATTTAGAATAAAACATACCTTCAATCTCCAATGTCATGGATTTGATGTATTTTTTGAAAAATTTCTAATCAGATATTGTGTACTGTGACTAACTTTGAATCACTTATGATAGTACCACTTTCTTCACATTGTCCAAATTTAACTGGAGGGAATTTTCACTTGGTGATCTTGCACTAGTTCAATCACATTTGTCTATGTTCACTGCTACGAAGATGCTACTTGAGATGTTAGTTTATGGTATAACTGATTGCACATACACCGATATTTTTGGGCTTTTTGGAGAGAACTCTGCTGAACAAATGTGACTACAGCAGGGAAACTGTTGCATTTGTGAAGACCAAGCTGCTCGACTGGAGTCACCGGATGCAATGCTTTGATCTCCGAAGTGCTCTCGGCAATGAACAGCAAGTTGCATTAGTGAGAATGTTTCAATCTCAATGATGAGAAAATGTTTGCCTTTTTTTTCTCATAAGCTTTAAACCATGACTGATGAAGCTCACTTAAAGAGCATTTGATACCTCCAGGTGACCCCACTTTCAAGTATCTAGAGTCATACAGGACTGAAACAAATTCTTCAGTCCTACTCATCCATGCTGACCAAGTTTCTCAAACAAAACTAGTCCCATTTGCCTGTGTTTGGCCCATATTCTTCTAAACCATTCCTGGTCATATAACTTTCCAAATGTCTTTTAATTATTGTAACTGTACCTGCATCTACCATTTCCTCAGGCAGTTCATTCCACATTCAACAGGTCCCATTCAATGTAAAGGGAAAGCAGAAATCAGAGAGATAAAGGCACCAGTATCACATGATGACAGGGGGAAGGGAATATGTGTCTGGTGGTGGCATCTTGCTGGAGTTGGCGGAAATGATCATCAGACGCCATTCCCACCACCTCCAGCAAGATGCCACCATCAGACACCTATTCCCCTCCCCTCACTTGTCCACTTCCTGCAGGGACTGTTTCCTCTGGGACACCCTGGTCCACACTCCCATCACCCCCAACACCTCCCTACAGCCCTGCAGCACCTTCCCCTGTAAGCGGTGAAGGTGTAACACCTGCCCATTTACCTCCTCCCTCCCCAGTATCCAAGGGCCCAAACATACCTTCCATGTGAAGCAACACTTTATCTGCACTTCCAAGAATCTAGTCTACTGCACTCACTGCTCACAATGTGGTCTCTTCTATACTGGGGAAATGAAGCGTAGACTTGGCAACCACTTCACAGAACACCTATGTTCTCCTCGCAAAAAAGACCCTGAACTACCTGTTGCCTGCCACTTCAATGTACCACCCTGCTCCCTGACCAACATCTCTGTCTCTGGCTTGCTACAATGTTCCAGTGCAAGCTGGAGGAACAACACCTCATTTTCCACTTGGGGACCCTACAGCCCTCCGGATTCAATATTGAGTTCAATAATTTTAGGGCCTAAACTCTCCCATGTCCCTGCCCCCCATCCCACACACCAGGCCTTGTTATCACATAGCCTGCCACTACACCCCCCCACCGCTGTTGTTTGCCACTAACAGTTCCCATTAACAACTACTCATACTCCCAGCCTGATCTTTAACAACTCCTTTATCTGTCTAACTGTCTTCTCTCTCTCTGGGCTCTATCCTATCGTTTACTCCCTACTCCTACCTACCTCCCTATTTTCTGCGTATAAACTGACATTTTCCCAGCCACCATCAGTTCTGAGGAAGGGTCACTGGACCCGAAGCATTAACTCTGTTTTCTCCTTCACAGATGCTGCCAGACCTGCTAGCTTTTCTGGAAACTTTATTTTTGTTCCTGATTTACAGCATCCACAGTTCTTTCAGTTTTTAAAGTGCAGTACCTTGCCTACAATCATCAACATTATGGTTCAAGGCTCCTTGACCTCTGAGGTTATCAGCAGTCTAGGAGCTGGTTGTCAGAGAGATGAACATTGCTTCCCATAGTTGTAACTACTTTATCCTTGGTATGTCTGAAGAGGCTCCTCATCTGTCACAAGAGAGCAATTTCAACCAAGCAGCAGTAAAAACAATAGAACAAGCATTTGAAGAGGGCATGTTTATATACATTTAGAAAACTGCAAAATTTTTTTACAGTCATGTCAGCCATACCACACATGTTCCCTCTGTAAGTTTTTTCTTCCCTTCTTCCCACTACACTGAGTGCAGGCACACTGTCTGCAGCCAAGGGAGGGGGAGCCTGCTCAGCAGATGACACTTGGCCTGCAAGGTATGGGTATTCATCCCCAGAGGCCTTTTGAGCCTAGAGGCTTCAGACCTGATAGCAGTATCCCGTTTACATGCAAGTTCACCCTCCTCAGCTGGAAACTCTGGAGGCCTTGGTCTTGCAAGCAAGGGGAGGTGGAGGATCTATTCACAATATATATTAATGATTTGGTTGAGGGAACAAAATGTATCATCTCCAAGTTTGCAGATGATACCAAGTTAGGTGGGATGGTCAACTGTGATAAGGGCGCAGAGATCCTTCAGCATGATCTCAACAGGTTGGGCGAATGGGCAAATCAATGGCAGGTACAGTATAATTCAGATAAATGTGAGGTTATTCACTTCATAACCTGCGATAGGAACCAAAAGCAACAAGGCAGATTACTACCTGAACGGCTGTAAATTGGGAGAGGGGAGTATGCAGCAGGACCTGGGTGTCCTTGTGCACCAGTCACTGAAGGTAAGCTTGCATGTGCAGCAGGCGGTAAAGAAGATAAATGGTATGTTGGCCTTCATTGCGGGAGGTTTCGACTACAGGAGCAGGGATGTGTTGTTGCAGTTGTACAGGGCCGTCGTGAGACTACACCTGGAATATTGTGTGCAGTTTTGGTCTCCTTTTCTGAGGAAGGATGCACTTGCTCTTGAGGGAGTGCAGTGAAGGTTTACCAGGCTGATTATGGGGATGGTAGGTCTGATGCATGAGGAGAGATTGACTAGGTTAGGATTGTTTTCACTGGAGTTTGGACAAATATGGGGGGAATCTCATAGAAACTTTTAAAATTCTAACAGGACTGAACAGGGTAGATTCAGGGAGGGTGTTCCTGACGGTGGGTGTGTCCAGAATCGTGAGCCACAGTCTGAGGATTCAAGACAAGGCTAGATATAGCACTTGGACCACATGGGTTCAAAGGTTATGGGGAGAAAGCAAAATTATGCAATTGAATTGGACGATCAGCCATGATCATGAAGAATGGTGGAGTAGGCTCAAAGGACCGAATGGCCTCCTTCTGCTCCTTTGTTCTATGTTTCGATCTGGGCGGAATGTTTCTGGGAGTTCTGTGTATCACTGGTCCTCCCAATGAATGCTTGCAGACACTACTGTGACTCCTTGAGATCAATGGCATGAGATCAAGTTCCCTCTCTTACTTTACAAGTGACGCAACACTTACAGCTAGAATGATGGAGGCTCAGTCTGTGTATCCAGTTGACACTTGAGTGCGCTGCACCTGGGTCTCTGTGGTGGTGACCAGCCAATCTGTGGAGGCAGCCAGATGAATGCATACTGAAGTCATGTGCTATGGCTAATGTCAGTGGATTTTTCCTCATTTGATCCAGTTCATTTACTGCCTCTGACAGATTTTCCTGCTGTTCTTGTGTCTGTATGTGCATTTTGTCAGTCATTAATGGTCAAGACCATGTGATCATCATCTGTCTGGGATCAAGCACTGCACCACACAACCAGCCCAGCTCTTCCCCCCCACCCACTGCATCCCAAAACCAGTCCAACCTGTCTCTGCCTCCCTAACCGGTTCTTCCTCTCACCCATCCCTTCCTCCCACCCCAAGCCGCACCCCCAGCTACCTACTAACCTCATCCCACCTCCTTGACCTGTCCGTCTTCCCTGGACTGACCTATCCCCTCCCTACCTCCCCACCTACACCCTCTCCACCTATCTTCTTTACTCTCCATCTTCGGTCCGCCTCCCCCTCTCTCCCTATTTATTCCAGTTCCCTCCCCCCACCCCCCTCTCTGATGAAGGGTCTAGGCCCGAAACGTCAGCTTTTGTGCTCCTGAGATGCTGCTTGGCCTGCTGTGTTCATCCAGCCTCACATTTTATTATCTTGGGATCAAGCATTTGCCTGGTTTCTGGCAGTTCTCGAAGTGTCCACTGGTAGTGCTGTGGATGTGCTAATAGAAAAGAGGTGCCCTGGGATCACTGCCAACCTGTTTCTTATCATGAGAAGTTTCTCTGCACAACACTTGGATATTATGCACCCGTATGAAGCCTTAAGAGCCATCCGTCTTTGGCAACATGCACAATTACTGTCCTTGCTCACTGATTGCTGCTTTCTCCCAAAAGATGAAGGGGACAAAGACAACATACATGGAAACATATGGGTAAGAAAGCATTTATTCAGCAACAGAAAAGTCCTAGGAGCACAGAAATAACCTGATCCACATATAATTTGGACTGACCCGGGGCTGCTTGCCATGTAATCAACGGTACGCAATGAAACATTGTGCCTAGCTCATTTGTAGAATTCATGTGAAAATAGGCTATTCAGCCCATCGCGTCCACAATGATCCTCCAAAGAACATCCTACTCAGATCCACCCATATACCCCAGCCCTGTGACCTTGCAAGTCCCATGACTAATTCACCTATCCTGCATATCCCTGGATACTATGGGCAATTTAGTATGGCCATTCCACCTAACCTTCATGTCTTTGGACATCATTTATTGTGTAATTAATTTCAGTTAGGTTCTGTCTGGCCATTCACACTCCGCGGCCAGAGCTTCATCCTAGTCTCCTAGATGTCCCTCCAGGACAATGTCCTTATTCTTATCTTGTTCCTCCAGTGACTGTTCCCAAATCTATCATCTCCTTGTCATCCTGGACAACTTCACCTCTGGCTTCATTTGTGAAGAACGATGCAGAATACCCTTTCTGGGCTACACCACCTGAGCTGTCCAGACGTCGAAACGTTATCTTGAGGTCAATGGTCTGTGGCCCTGGTCGAAGCATGGGCAGTATTGTATCCTCATTCTTCCTCTATCTAAGTGTTTTGTAAGAGTGTAATCAAACATGCAAAGGTAACTCTTGTTTTCAGCAACCTTGTATGACCTGAGGATCTTGGAAAAAGGCAGGAACCTGTGAGTTCTCTGCTACGACATGTCATTGCAACTCCCAGGATACTTGGTGAGCGCCTCCGAAATCCAGCACCAGCGGTCACAAATACGTTGGACATTGGTGGATTGGAAGCCTATTAATGCCACTCCTGAACCCGCAGATCAATCGCTATGAAATGTCATGCTATGCCCTGTCACAGAATGTTTTGGAGGTTCATAAGAAAGCCAATCTCCATTAAGAGCTCTGAGTTGTTTGACCTTGTCCAGAAGTATGTTGAAAAACCAAAATGCTAATTCTATACTGGGGGAGTGAACATTAGGTACTTAAAGCTACCTTTAACATTATAGACCATGTCCTTGCATTCTTACAGTTAGGTATGTAGATGTGGCAGCCAGAAGCCACAAGAGGAAACACATGACATGGCAAAATGGTGATCGATGCAAACTATGTAATGGTCACAATTTCTTAAGGCTATAACTTTTAGCATTCATTTTTGCTACACCATTGACCCACAATAAATTACAATTGGCTTCCAAATGAGTGGCATTATTGAATCAATGGATGCATTATTACAGTTGCTGCTGAGACATCTTATCTTCAAAGAATTGTGCCCAGCTCTCAAAGAGAAAAACAGGAACTTAACTCTGACCACTCTGGATGCTATGACATTTGTGATCTTGCGGGGAAGATGACAAGCATCCAACTTGTGTACTTGTGAGTACCTTTCCATCTGAGATGAATGTTGATCCTCAACTCACCATCTTCCTTTTTATTTTTACTCTTGCATCCTCTGTCTTTTCAGCCTCCCCGATTATGTTCATCCCATTAACAGAAATTTTACATTTGCCAATTTAACCCCGAGATCCATGGTTTTGAAAACTTCCATGTCCATGCTGACTATTCATTCTCCTCACTTTGAGGCCACAGTGATTGTAACTCGTGAGAATCCTCCCTGCTATTCACCCCTTTGATCTATGAAATCCCACCCTTCTGTGGTCAATTGTTCTCCTTCACTGTAAGCATTAACACAGCGATCTAGTCCAATGAACTTCAAATCCAGGCTTGAACTTACAGCTTTCCCCAGGACTCCATGTATTGCCCTCCGATAAGCTCCTTAAACATTAACTTCCAAAGCTCAAGACAGACAGTGGCCTGTCCTGCTTTGTCTTATGAGCACATCCCCAGCGAGCATGACACAGCTCATGGACAAATGTATTCATAGTAGCTACCCTCTTGACCTACCTGTAATCCCTGGGCAGGTTGCACTCGACCTGTAGCACTGGGTGTAGACCCACCCTGAAACTGCGTAGACAGGAATCCCTAGACTCCAGTCAGACCAAGTACATGGCTGACCATAGCTAACCTGGGCCGGAATCAGATTAGCCCTTTGACTGAGTGAAGTAGCATCACCAGACTGAATGCAGCCCCTCTTCAGTCCGCAAAGGACTGGTCTCCTTTGACTTTCAGACATGGTCATTTGTTTGGAGCATATGTTGTGTTATTGCTGTGTAAGCCACTTGCACATTGTTGCAGGTGGAACATCAATGGACCCTGTGGTCTGCCTAGCAATATGTCTAACTGTCAACTGTTCAGTGCTCCAAACTGTGGTAAGTAGCCTATCTCTTCCTCTGCACTAGAAAGCAGTGCAAACCGACAGGCTGGTGCCCTGTAAGTTAGGACTGAGGCGCCTAAGAACTGAACAGCAGTGCAGAGCCTCGAAAACAGTGCAAAGTGCATGATAGTAAAAAGCAAGCCCACAGCCATACGCTGCATAATGTGCTGATGCATATGCAGTGTGTATGTTTGGAAGGGGACGGTGTCTGTAGAGCAGACAGAGAGAAATGGTGGTGACACCCAGCTGGGCAAAGGTTCAGAGATAAGCAGTAAGCTACTGCTACTACACCACATAACCACAGTGACATTCATGCTGGGAATTAGCACATTCTTGGTGAAGGAGGACAGAATCAGGAACAGCACAAATATGAGGTGAGATAGGCTAATAATGCAGTTTGAAACATTAGAAATAAGGTCCGTACCAATTATTTAGTGACAACAGAACTTTTTGTTTAAACTCCGAGGAAAACTGAAAAAATAATTCTGGGAGTCAGAATCTGAATTTTCATTCTCATCCTATTTTACTAATGTTCTTGCTATTGCCTGTGGGCAGCAGTAAACTTCACCCTGTGGCAAGATGACCATGCACAGGGAGGCAATAGCCTAGTGGTATTATTGCTGGATGCTAATCCAGAGACCCACATACTGTTCTGGGGACCCAGGTTCAAATCCTGCCACAACAGATGTTAGAATTTGAGTTCAACAAAAAATATCTGGAATTAGGAATCCAATGATGACCATAGATCCATTGTCAATTGTCAGGAAAAACCCCTCTGGTTCCCTCATGCCCTTTAGGGAAGGAAACTGCCATCCTTACCTGGTCAAGCCTACATGTGACTCCAGACCCACAGCCATGTGGTTGACTCCTAACTGCCCTCTGGGCAATTAGGGATGGGCAATAAATGCTGCCTAGCCAGTGATGCCCTTATCCCAGGAATGAATTAGGAAAAAAAAACACTTTCCTACATTATATGAGAAAAAGGCATAGTACCTACACTAAATGCATTGAGCATTTTTACCTTGCATGTTAATTAGTTTGTCTTAATATGAACAGATTAGGGTATCACCAAAGTTCTTGTAAATATTTTGATAAGTGCTGACATTCTGTCATACCAAACCCGTTTCCTAAAATTAATCAGTAATTGAGAGACTAAAGGACTGTAATGCCTATTGCAACCAAAAGGTGGAACTGATGATCTTAGGATAAGGGAATACAACAGTGAATTGAAAGCCTGAATAGGATTGCCGAAACAGTGTATCATTAAATATAGAATTTGAGTTAGTTTTAAAAATATGCTGGAAGAAAAGCTATTATTGACTATCTCCTGTGTTTCTCAGATACTCCCTGTGCATGGTCATCTTGCCACAGGGTGACGTTTACTGCTCCCCACAGGCAATAGCAAGAACATTAGTAAAATAGGATGAGAATGAAAATTCAGATTCTAACTAGCAGAATTATTTTTTCAGTTTTCCTCTTGGAGTTTAAACAAAAAGTTCTGTTGTCACTAAATAATTGGTACGGACCTTATTTCTAATGTTTCAAACTGCATTATTAGCCTATCTCACCTCATATTTGTGCTGTTCCTGATTCTGTCCTCCTTCACCAAGAATGTGCTAATTCCCAGCATGAATGTCACTGTGGTTATGTGGTGTAGTAGCAGTAGCTTACTGCTTATCTCTGAACCTTTGCCCAGCTGGGTGTCACCACCATTTCTCTCTGTCTGCTCTACAGACACCGTCCCCTTCCAAACATACACACTGCATATGCATCAGCACATTATGCAGCATATGGCTGTGGGCTTGCTTTTTACTATCATGCACTTTGCACTGTTTTCGAGGCTCTGCACTGCTGTTCAGTTCTTAGACGCCTCAGTCCTAACTTACAGGGCACCAGCCTGTCGGTTTGCACTGCTTTCTAGTGCAGAGGAAGAGATAGGCTACTTACCACAGTTTGCAGTACTGAACAGTTGACAGGTAGATACCTTTTCTCTGATACCCTCGAGCATAAGAGACAGTAATTTCACTGGAGCTTATTTAATAGTGATACAAAATTAGTACCAATACTTAAGATCTTAGAAATTGCATTAGAGAAAAAGTCTTGACAGACTTTTAACCTAACTTGTTAACTAAATAGCTCCACATAGCACCACTGTTAGGGTCAGGGGCCAGAAATAGGGAGATAGTACAATTGAATACATGGATAAAGAGCAATGTAGGAGGGAGGTTTTGAGATATCCGGATCATTGGGATCTTTTCCAGGGCAGGAAGGACCTGTACCAGAAGGACGGGTTACACCTAAACTGGAGGGGCACCAAGGCACCAACATCCTGGCAAGGAGACTTGTTAGTGACACTGGGGAGGGTTTAAACTAGTGTGGCAGGAGCTCGGGAACCAGAGCAATAGGTCAGCACATGGAGTGATTGAGAAGTTAGAGGTTAGGTAAGTCTAACAGGTAAAACAGACAGGGCCAGATTAATCCAGGGGACTGGGGATCTGAAATATATTTAAATGCAAGGAATGTAAGAAGTAAAGCCGATGAGTTTGGAGCCTGGATTAGTGGATGGAACTATGAGGTGGTAGCCATTACAAAAACTTGGGAAGGACTGGCAGCTGAACATTTCAGGATTTAGATGTTTGAGGTAAGATAGAGAGGGATGTAAGCAGGAAGGGGGAGTTGGATTACGAATTAAGGAGCTTGTCACAACTGCACCAAGAGAAGACATCTTGGGGGGCTCATTCAGCGAGGCCACATGGGTAGAACTCAGGAGTAAGAAAGGAGTGATAACTATGATGGGATTATAGCATGGGATTTCCAATAGCAAGTGGGAGATAGAGGAACAGATATTGAGACAGGTCATGGAAAGATGTAAAAACAACAGAAGTTCAAGGAGTTTATATGGGGCAAAATTTGTTTTTGGAATAACAGGACAGCAATAATATCAATAAGCCATCACCATTTTTTCATTAGGGAGCAGTCGTTTGAGGGCAAATCCACATCTGGGAGTCTTTTAAAGGCGAGTTGATCAAGAGTTCAGGACCAGCATGTTCCTGAGAGGATGAAAATCAAGGATTGCAAGATTCAGGCACCCTAGATGACAAGAGACATTGAAAGTCTATTCTAAAAGAGAAAGGGAGCATCTGTAAGATTCATGAAACTGAATCAGACAAGGCCCTTGAGCTTTACAAAGAAAGCAGGTAAGAACTTAAACTATGAATTAGAAGATTTAAAAGAGACCATGAAATGGCCTTGGCTAACTAAGATTAGGGGAATCCCAGGGCATTTTTATGTATATTAGAAGCAAGAGAGTAGCTAGGGAAAGGATAGGTCCACTTCAGGACAGAAGAGGGAATTTATAAAGAGGTGGTGTTGGTTATCTTGAAATTCCTTAAGGTAGTTAAATTCCCAGGGCCTGATGGGATCTGTTCAAGGATAATGAATGAAGGAAAGATTACTGGAGCCATGACAGAGACCTCTGTATCCTCTTTGACAAGGATGAAATCCCAGAAGACTGGAGAATAGCTAATGATTTTTCTTTGTTTAAGAAGGGCAACAGGGATATTCTAGGAAATTATAGATTGGTGAGACAATAGTATAAGGGAAATTATTGAAGAAAATTCTTAGAAGACAGGATTTACTTCCATTTGGAAAATCATAACTTATTTGGGATAGTCACCATGGCTGTGTGCAATGGAGTTCTTGACTCACAAATCTGGTTGAGCTCTTTGAGGGAGTGACGAAGATGGCAAATGAAGGTACGGCAGTGGATGCTGTCTACATGAACTTAACCAAAGTGTTTGCCAAAGTCCCTTATGGAAGGCTGGCCCTGAAGATTAAGTCACTCGGGATCCACGTTGTGTTAAGATTGGTACAAAATTAGTTTGATCAAAGGAGACAGAGGATAGTTGTAGATGGGTATTTTTCTGACTGGAGTTCTGTGACCAGTGTATTCCACAAGGATTAGTGCTTGTAATATGTAGAAATGCTTTGAATAAAAATGTAAGTGGCCTATTAGTAAATTTGCAGATGATATGAAAGTTGGTGGAGTTACGGATAGTGAGGAAGGTTGTCAAAGGATACAACAGGGATATAGATCAGCTGGAAAGAAGAGCAGAGGAGTGGCACATGGAGTTTAATCCGAACAAGTATGAGGTGATGCATTTTGGGAAGTCCAAGAGTAAAGTGTGGAGTAAATGACAGGACCCTTAGAAGCAACAGGGTACACAAAGAGATCTTGGGATGCAAGTCCATAGCTCCCTAAAAGTGGCAACACTAGTGGATAAGCTGGTAAAGAAGACATACAGCATGTTTGGTGAAGCCTGTCTCCACTTCCCTAACCTGTTCTTCCTCTCACCCATCCCTTCCTCCCACCTCAAGCCGCACCTCCATTTCCTACCTACCACCTCATCCCGCCTCCTTGACGTGTCCGTCTTCCCTGGACTGACCTATCCCCTCCCTACCTCCTCACCTATACTCTCCTCTCTACCTATCTTCTTTTCTCTCCATCTTCGGTCCGCCTCCCCCTCTCTCCCTATTTATTCCAGAACCCTCACCCCATCCCCCTCTCTGATGAAGGGTCTAGGCCCGAAACGTCAGCTTTTGTGCTCCTGAGATGCTGCTTGGCCTGCTGTGTTTATCCAGCTCCACACTTTGTTATCTTGTACAGCATGTTTGCCTTTATTGATCAGGGCATCGAGTATGTAAGTTGGTGAGTCATGTTGCAGTCATATAAAACTTTAGTCAGGTGAAATTTGGAATATTGTGCGCAGTTCCGGTTGCCACACTGTAGGGAGAATGTGGGGTGAGTGTTGGAGAGAGTGCAAAACAGGTTTGCCATGATGTTAGAAATAATGGGAACTGCAGATGCTGGAGAATCCAAGATAACAAAGTGTGGAGCTGGATGAACACAGCAGGCCAAGCAGCATCTCAGGAGCACAAAAGCTGACGTTTCGGGCCTCGACCCTTCATCTGATGCTTCACACTTTGTTGTCTTTACGATGATGTTGCCTGGATTTGGGTGTGCCAGCTATAAGGAGAGGTTTGACAAACTTCAGTTGTTTTTGTGAGTGCATCAGAGGCTGGGCGATGACCTGATAGAAGTATATAAAATTATGAGAGGCATGGATAGGGTGAATAGTCAGAGTCTTTTTCCCAGGGTATAAATGTCAAATACTAGTAGGTATGTGTTTAAAGTGAGAACAGGAAGCTTTAAAGGAGATGTGTGAGGCAGGTTGTATTAACACAGAGTAGTAGGTGCCTGGAATGCTCTGCCAGTGGAGGCAGTAGCAGATATGATAGCAATGTTCAAGAAGTATTTAGACAGACACTTTAGTGTAATATACTTCTGTTGCCAAGAAAAACCTTTGCACATCATGTGACCATGTTTCAGTGAATGTGCACATTAACATTTTTTTAAGAAAATGATCTATCAGGTCAGATTTATTTCTGGGATCTGACTTGTCCAGTAGTCCATATGCCAGTTCCACAGCAATGGTTACACATTCAGCTGCCTGGTCTCTGCAATTTGGAAATTCCAGTCTAAACACCTCTGCCTTTGAAAGGAAGATCCTCTTTGAAGGTGCTTATCAAAATTTAGTCATAACAGTAAGTTCTTGTTCAACCCACCTGACATGTCCTGTTTTATTGGTTAGATCTCTGGTTTTTGACTGTCCTTTGAAATGACTCAAGGCATTTTTCAATATTAAAAAAGTAACTCTAATGCATATAGAAATTTGCTCTCAATCTGGTCCAACCAAATGGCCAGACAGTTGAACCTTTTTTCTAATTCATGGCACCTCCTGAAATGAAACAGTTGATAGCGGAGGAAAGGTACGGTTGATGTGGGCAATCTGGAATATAAACAGAGAATTCTAGAAATTCTCAAAAGGTCTGGCAGCATTGACAAAAGGTCATGGAACTAGAAAATTAACTGCTGTCTCCACAGAACCTATCACATCTGCTGAGCAAATCCAGCATTTTTGTCAAAATTATCATTTGAATTTCACCAAATGAGGTGAAGACCAAACAGCTGAAGAAGAGCTATACCTTCAGCTGAAAATAGTGACATGCTCTTCTTTTCAGAAGACACTTCAGCAAAAATAGTAATATTCAAGCAGATTGTATATCGGGTAATGATGGCATGAAATTGAAAAATGGTTCTGAGTTAACCATTTATCTCCTAGGGAAGCAATGACCTGGTAGTATTATTGCTGGAGTATTAATCCAGAGACGCAGATAACATTCTGGGGACCCAGGTTCAATCCTGCGACAGAAGATGGTGGAATTTGAATTCAATAAAAATATCTGGAATTAAGGATCTAATGATGACCATGAATCTATTGTCAATTGTTGAGAAAACCCATTAGGTTCACTAATGTCTTTTAAGGAAGGAAACTGCCATCCTTCACTGGTCCAGCCTACGTGTGACTCTAAACCCACAGCTATGTGGTTGACTCTTAAGTGCCCTGTGGGGAATGAGGGATGGGCAATAAATGCTGCCTGGTCAGCAAGGTGCCCATCCCATGAATGAATAAAAAACAATTCAAGAAAGGCAGCAAGGGCAATGAGTGGGAGGAGGTGGGCTCAGTGGAAAAAGTTGGTGAGCAGGAGGCTGACAATCAGTGGTGGGAGAAAGCAAACTTTCTGGCAATTGGGTGAGTGTCTTGTGCACATTTGCAAATGTTTGTGTTAGATATCCAGGCTGTGTTTCTGATTATATTTGGTCACCAGTAGTGCACTAGATTATCAGTTTAAGGAGAGTGTTCAAGTTCTGGGTTTTTTTTAAGTTCATACATGGAATGAATGTGTTCCTGGGTGGGCCAGCATTTAATTCCCATCCCTAATTGCCCAGAGGGCAATTAAGATCAACCGCATTGCTGTGGGTCTGGCGCCACATGTAGACCGGACCATGTAAGGATGGCAGTTTCCTTCCTTAAGGGGTGTTAGTGAATTAGATGGGTTTTTCTGATTAATGACAATGCTTTCATGGGTATCATTAGACTTTTCATTCCAGATTTTTTAGTGAATTCAATTCTGCCGAAGTAGAATTCAAACTCAGGTCCTTAGAACATTGCCCGAGTGTCTGAATTAGCAGTTCAGTGATGATATCACTATTACGTTGTCTATTACTATGAGTTATTCTTACAACCTTATTGGGAAGCAGGGAATGGTTGAGCCTTTTTCAAAAGTGAGCTAAATTTGAACAATCATCACCATAGTTTTCCTGCTATGGAAAAGTCAGGATTGAAAATGTCCTTCCGTCCCCTTGCCTACAAATGCCTATCTATTTGGATCCCTCACAAAACTTACTATTTCCATGTTTCTCTTGTCTGAATGAGATATATAAATTCCTACTGTCAGATTATGTCATGAATATGTCTCTTGTACATAGATCTGTGAGAATGGGCTTTCCATTTTATTGAACAGAATTAATATAACTAAAACACAATATTCATACATATAACTCCACATATTTTGATTGGTCCCATATCAGGAAATAATTTTAGACATCTCCAGTACAGAGGTTGTTAAATGAATGCAAGTCAGTTATTTTTGTATAGAAACATGGGAGATATTTTTAATTACAAAGTAACAATCAATACAATTTAGTTAATGAATTCCAACAAAGTAAATTTTGATGATTGCAATTAACCATATTCACAGTTACAATACAATTTAATATATCAAGTGCTTTCAAGAAAAAAACAAAAATTAAAAACTAATATTTTATTCCAAATTATTGGTGTTCTTTGGTAGAGATGGTTGTATGCTCAATAGCCAGAGACTATTTCCCAGGGCAGAAATGGCTAGCACGAGGGGTCATAGTTTTAAGCTGGTTGGAGGAAAGTATAGAGGGGATGTCAGAGGCAGGTTCTTTACACAGAGAGTTGTGAGAGCATGGAATGCGTTGCCAGCAGCAGTTGTGGAAGCAAGGTCATTGGGGTCATTTAAGAGACTGCTGGACATGCATATGGTCACAGAAATTTGAGGGTGCATCCATGAGGATCAATGGTCGGCACAACATTGTGGGCTGAAGGGCCTGTTCTGTGCTGTACTGTTCTATGTTCTATGTTCTATGTTCTAATTGCATGTTAGAGAATTGCATGATACGATCCACATTGTGGCTTCATTACAAGCTCTAAAAGTAAAGAAAATACTAAACATGTTGTATATGCTTAACATAAAATGTGTAAATGATACATTTGCTCAGCCACATAATGAACTCTTAACTTTTCCACTAATATCGAGTTAAATAAAATACACCCTCCTGACCAAGTTGTGGTTGTGACTGAATATCTGTTATCTCGGTTGAGAAATAAATGTGATAAGCCTATTAGAGCTAAATGAATGTAATCAATATTTTGGCAAAAATGCTCATTTCATCCTAACCAGAGCTTAGAGCAAAGCAATATTGGTTGAGTTGTTTACTAATTAAATGTATTTACTTCCCAATATTCTCTAAACACATCAAGGTTCACTGGTTTCTAAAGTGAGAAAGATTGAGCTATTCATTGTATCATTGCTTCCTCTCAGTAAATAACCAATTTCATCCCATTTTAGAATTCATCACCATAATTTCTGGGACCAGACAAAATAAGACAGACCATATTTATTTGCGAGAGATTTTTTTCATTGTAAAATAATACAACTTCCTCCTTTTCTGCTATGATGTTCCAGGTTTTTGATTAAAAACAGCTACGTCTCAGATTTTAAAAAGTTCTTTTATTAATTAGAAATGCTATTGAAAATTCAAGGGAGGACATAATATAGGGTTATAATTTACTTAGGGATGAAACCATCCCTCCACTTTTACCCTGCTTTGTTGATTTTAATGGATCCAAATGAAAAGAATGAAAATGTAAATGATATATAAACTGCCTTTATGCAATATTAATATAGGAATGAAAGAAACATGGCCCATCAGAAAACAAAGTCGTGTCAGATTTTACAGACAACAGTAAACAAATTGTGGCAGTTTTATCATCCATCTCTAATTGCCCTGGAGATGGTGCAGTGTAGGGTGGAGGTCCAGGATTTTGACCCAACAACAGAAAAGGAACAGCAATATAGTTCCAACTCAAGATACTGTACAGCTTGGATGAAAATTTGCACGTGCTGGTGTTCCAACGTGTCCGTTCAAAATGATTGTGGTCATGGGTTTGAAAAGTGTTGTTTAAGAAATCTTGGTGAGTTGCAGCGCAACTTATAGATGGCACATGAAGGTGTTATTTGAGGTGCCAAGCAATTGGGAAGTATTCCATCAGACTTATGCCTTGTGGATAGTGGACAAGACCTAAAGAGTCAGGAGGTGAGTTACTTGCTGCAGAATTCCTAGTCTATGACCTGCTCTTGCATCTATGAATAATATTTAGGGAATTCAATGATGGTAACACTATTAAATATCAAGAGATAATGGCTGCATTCTTTCATCAGAAATAGCTGTTGCTTGGCGCTCATGTAGCACAAATGTTACTTACCATAAATTAGAGACTAAGCATTGATTCAGTCTTGCGGTGTTTGGATACAGATAGCTTCAGTATCTGAGGAGTCACGAATGATGCTGAACATTCTGCTTTCATTAGCAAATATCCCCACATCTGACATTAGGATGGAAGGAAGGTCATTTATGAAACAGCAAAAGATGGCTAGGCCTAAGACACTATCTGAGGAACTTCTGCAGAAAGGTCTTTGAGTTGAGACAATTGACTTCCACCAACCACAACTGTCATACCGCAACCACCAGGTCTGACTCCAATCAGTAGAGATTTTAACTTATAAGGCATTCAAATAGTTTTTCAAAACAAATTAGACTGAACCAAACAAATTGTCAATGAAAACTCAACCTTCAGCACAAAGCTATAGTGGAAAACATATATCTGTCAAACCGATGGTACCTATCAGTGAGTGTTTCAATCAGCTCAATTGGTATTCAGCTCACTCAGTCCATGACAGGGTAAAATCTGTTCCAATGGGAAGAAGTCCTTTAAATTTTAAAATAGCATGCAGAAACGTTGTACAAAAATATACTTTAGAATGCTGTTAGTGTTTAACAGGAAATCAAGTAACATTTAGTCATTAATGGCAAATATATTCATGCCATGATATTTTTAATTAGACATGCTTTGCTCCTATATCATTTTGTCTTAATTAACTGTTTTCATTACTTAATGCTCCGGGTATGTCATAATAATCATAAAGGAAAAACATTATCACTAGTTCTTTAGAAAATGTCTCTAGGTGGGAGAATAATTATATAAAGCTTTACAGGCACAAAGATTGTGCAAATTTATTAGTACAGCATCTTGAAATTCAAAAAACACATCAAGATGACAGAATTATATTTTATATATTTCAGATAAAATAATTTCTCACTTACATGACAGGCAATGTGTGACACCTTATGACACATATTACACATACAACTAACTGTGAGTGCCAACAGATGCACATGAGATAATGGGAACTGCAGATGCTGGAGAATCCAAGATAATAAAGTGTGAAGCTGGATGAACACAGCAGGCCAAGCAGCATCTCAGGAGCACAAAAGCTGACGTTTCAGGCCTAGACCCGATGCACATGAGCTGTCTAAGCCCTGTAGAGGAGGAAGATGGCTGCCAAATTACCATGGACAAGCAGCCTTTAATACATTGCACTCTTTGAAGAAGTTTCCATTTTCTTGAATAGCATTCAACCTATAGGAGCATAGGAGGCACATACTTTTAATTATTTTGGATGGAATCTCAATCTTATTCTGACAGAAACTAAACGTACGTCACATTACACTAACTGATAGCTGGTATTCTATGCCCAAACAGGTGCATGTCAAGAGACAGGCCCTGTGTTCTTTACAATGGATTTGAGCTGTTTAGTGATTATGCATGTCAGAATTCGGTTTCCATCACAGTTACTAATCTTACACTGAAAAGTTTGAAGTAAGTGTTACACAAATGAGAGATGTATCAAACACCATGGGTAGTGTATTATTGAAAAGCTCTTTAAATTCTCTTGAGGGGAAAAATATGGGAGTGGCGCCAGAGGGGGGTTGGCTGCGGTGGTGAATGAACATGGAGGATCCACTTAAATATCAGCAGATGACCTACACAAACCATGAACAGTATGATTTATCTGTGGATCCTTGTCAGTTATGAAAGATTGGTTTCAGACCCTCTCAGAAATCTATTTCTACTCTTTAACTAGCTATTGGAATTCAGTTATTTCTCTGTAAAGAAAATTTTATGGGCTTATCTATTAACTAAAATTCTTTCTGGTTACACAACTACCCAGATGTGAATACAGACGATAATATCTCACATTATTACTTGCACCCATCTGTCCAATTTTGATAAACTTTTCCATGATAGGTCTTTTAAAAAATGTTTTAGCAGCTCTTAGTAGGTGACTCTGCATTCCATAAACAGAATTTTATATGAGTGAATAGAACTTGGGAGTAGCAGTAACAAAAAGCAAATTATTACAATTTTCCTTTGTTTTTGCTTTTTCTAGAAGCTTTACAGATAAAGGACAATATGACCTTTAATTCAGTTCCAAATGTTATCAAGTTGGCTGCAAATTAATGAGATACCAGGCAAATACTGAACTCTTACCGCGATACAGTCATAAAACAGACTGACAGGCAAACCTGTTGAGATTCCTGATCCCTGCTAAGATGTCTGAACAAGAATTGATGCACAGCTTAACAATTTGGGGTAGAAACACAAAGTGCTGAAGAAACACAACAGGTCTGGCAGCAACTGTGGAGAAATAAATAATGTTAACATGTCAAGCCCCATATGATTTGCCTTTGGAACTCAAAGTGTCATTCTGGACTCAAAACATTGATTCTGTTTCTCTCCCTTCAGATGCTGCTCAACTTGACAAGTTTCTCCAGTACTGTTCTGATTTTATTTCACATCTCAATCATGCTATGTTTTATTTTTGTTCAAATGTATTGTTTCGTATTTTGAAAAGCTGCAGAACAAGTTACATATGTATTTCAAAAATAGTGCTTGGAATGAAATATTTCATATTAAATGTATTTTTCACTATTTACAAAAGTATTGTTTCATTTTAACAGCATTTGAGAAACACTAGGATGGTCAGTAATGGTCAATGAATGGTTTAACCAAGACACACTCAATTAGATTAATAAGGAGATTGGAAAGAGTCCGTCATTTAAGAAGATGAGAAGTAATTTTTTCATACAGAGGAATGAGAAATTTTGGAATTGTCTACTCCAGAAGACTGTGGATGCTCAGTCCTTGAGTATATTTGAGTTTAAGATTAATATATTTTTGGACACTGTGGAAATCAAGGAATGTGGGGTTTGGGTGGGTAATTGAGGTTGAAGATCTGTTTTTATTATATAATGGAATGAGCATTATGACCCACCACTGCTTTTATTTATGTTCTTATGACTATGAACAAATCTGGCTGCAAGTTACAGGAAAAGCATATACTTGATCTTTAGTACAATGACTACATGATTCCAAGGCCTGCCTTATTACCATTTGAGCTCTCAGTGTTAATAGTGAGTTTTCCTATTGCATGTCAGCTATTCAGATGACATTATCAGATTTAGAGACTGCAGCAGTTTAGAAGTGGCAAACAGTCCAGTTTCTGGAATTTCTTTAATTACAACAGTTTAAGTGTTCATTGGCTGTAAAGTGCGTTGGGTTGACCTAAGGACATGACAGTCACTTCATAAACTGAAGTCTTTCTTTTCAAGGCAACAAGTTTTCACAACATCTACAAGGTAATTTTAGGTGAGGCACAGGAGGTTGAAGGGGGGGAGGATTTCTTCCAGCTCAAACCCCTGGCAAACTGACATCTAAAATGGGAGGAGGGAACTGCCAGCATTAATGCCATGAGAATTGTTCTGTCAGAAGATTAAAATCAATTTCAGTCACCACAAGAGAGACAACTATATTTCATTCAACATATTAAATGTTTGCAATTATCCTTCACCCATACACTGAATACTTTCTCTGCCATGAATACTATGAAACAGCAGGGTATTTTAAACATTACTGGTGCTGGAGCCTTTCACTTACTTGTAAAATCAGCGCAAAGCAATCCTCCCAAGTTACATCGCTGAACGACACAAATATGTAACATCACATCAGCAGTGGGCTACAAGCTGGTGCAGCAGCAATTTTGCTCAATTTTCAGCTGAAAATAATCTAAAAATCAAGGCTATCACTTCTTTGCTCCCAGCTTTTTTGTCAGTACAATTTTTTTCATTTTTTAAAAAGGTCCAAGATACATCATGATATTTTTAAAGTGTCTTATTTGTCAACACTTTGTAGATATAACAAGTGACCATTTGTATGAAATCCTGAAACCTCTTGGATTGACCATCATTATTGATATTACAAAATGAACTGGGTCAAATGACAAACAAAATACATGACAATTCATTTTGCAGGTTTGTATAAAACATGTCCTAGAAATCAAATAAACTCCAAACCCCCTTTTAAAAAATATTAGTCAAAAAAATTACAGATGTGTGTCACAAGTGTTTATATGTCAACGTCTGCAGATTTCATGCTCATTGGACCCTTCATTATAACGTTGGCATTCTCTGCCATTTTATTATGCCAGTCTGTAAGTTGAGATTCATGCAGAAGCTTCTGTGTCAGATACCTCTCCCGCTTAATTTGCTCTTTAATGTGTTTTGGCACATCAGGAATGCAGTAAGAGACAAGGAAACTCACTGTAAATACAACGTGCTGAAAAAAATAAAACAAATTGCTATTAAAAACTTTGTGCCCATTTCTCTAAGAATACAACATTAAAAATTGTTTTCTACATTGCCAAATGGTATGAAATAATCCTGAGATCGAGTAATAACCAGAGCCACCTAATTCCACATTATAAGCAAGGTAGATACCTTAAACTTTTGCTCTTTTAATCTGTAGCTCTTAATTATTTTAATCTTCAGTACCTAATTTCCAATAATTTATGCTACCTTTCAATTAGACCATAAGACACAGGAGCAGAAATTCTTGCTTTCCACTTTGTGATTCGTAAAAATGTTTTCATTTCCCAACATTTTTTTCTATCCAACAGGTAGGTCCACACCCTCACTCATGTTCTACATTCTATCCAACTGAAGATGTTGTGAAATACAACAAAGTAGAAGAGCAGAAAAGAAACTGAGGGGAGAAAAATGCATCACCCAACGAGAGAAAGTCTCAGAGATATGCTCAGAGATGATAAGAGAAAGTGAAGTAGATTTTTCAAGTATGCCTACTATCTGACAAGGGTACGAGGAGTGACATGTTTCATTACTGCTTTATCCCCTCTCGTTTGCCTCTCTATCATATTCAATTTCTTTGCAACACTCTTGCTTTCTTTTGTTCACTCCTATTTCATTGTTTTGCACTTCCCTGTTTCTCATCTTCATAGTTTACTTTCTGGCTTCTGTATGACATTTTCTTGCCTGTCCATTTTTACAATGTCCTGTTGCTATTTTTAAGGCACACTCTTACTTCTGCTGTACTTTCTCCAGTTTTGGTGCCATCATTTCTTTCTCTCCTACTTATTTTTCTTTTATCTGTTGCACTCTAGATGGGTTTCATCGGGGAGAAGGTTGCCATTGAAGCAATAAAACTGTGATGACTCTATATACAGAAGCTAAATAGCAATTTCTAGGAACAAAGCTGTACCCAATCATGAGTCCCCAGGTTCTTCATCTTCAGCAGTGCTGTTCTCCCTCAAAGTACTATGGCAAATTATTTACCATTCTGATGCCAAAGTGTCTGTCTCCCAAGTTCCCAAAACTTATGTATTAAAATCATCAAACTTGCAAAAAAATTGTAAATATTGCATCAGCATATCCACCTTTAGATTACTTCTCTTCCTTTCAGAAAACCTAATTATTGTTGAATATATTCTTAGTGTATCAAATATAGCTCAGCAAAAAAACACACGCATGTTTTCGTACAATATTCAAACAACAACCTATTAAACTGGCAACTTACAATGCCTGTAGATAGTTAGGAAACTCTCTACATTAGAGAAATCTCTGCACTTAATTAACTGCAGTCCTGATTAGTGGGCTGAAGAAAACTAATCCCATTCACACAGCATCTCCCACAATGTTTGTTTCCATTTCTATGCTAAAAGAAGTTTATCCGTAATGTAAGATAACATAGTGTGGAGCTAGAGTAACACAGCAGGCCAGGCAGCATCAGAGGAAAGAGAAAGCTGACAGTTTGGGTCGGCCCTTCTTCAGAAATGATTCCTGAAGAAGGATCCTGATCCGAAATGTCAGCTTTACTGCTCCTCTGATGCTGCCTGGTTTGCAGTGCTTCTCCAGCTCCACGCTGTGTTATCTCAGACTCCAGCGTCGGCAATTCTTACTAAGACTTTACTCTTAATATTGCCATTTTCAAATTACAATTATAGATTTATCAAATGATATTTGATTTTTGATACACATTAGGTCAATTCTAAAATGAAGTAGCCCACCATATATCCGACACAGCACACGGTTACCGAAGTATGATTATTGTGCACATGAAGGTCCAAAAATTATTCAATATAAAATAAGATTTGTTGCTCAAAGAAAGACGGTATTCCTGAAATCATTTAAAGACACATATATGATGTTCCAGGGACTCATTGCCCTTAGATTGCGTTAGGGGTAGAAAATAAATGCAGGCCCACCAGTGACACCAACGTCCCACATGTGAATGAAAAATGAAGTATGTTTTCATAATACTCCTGCTTTTATTTGGAAGACTCTTTATTTGTCATCTATTCGAACATCACAGGAGCAATATCAGTCATCACAAACTCCAAATATTACATATGCAAAAATAATTAAGACATATTTCTCACCTCCATAATAATAATAAAAGCCAGTTTGGCTGCCATCACGTGCCAGAAATAAAGGCTGTGATTATACTGTAGAGGGTGACCAGGAGGATATCTCAAATCTCGGTACCTAACACAAAACGAAAATTACCATATCATTCCAACTTCACATAATCACAAAAAATTACAGAAAATATCTTCACATTGGACATATATACTAACAAGAAACATGAGTAATAAAAGGAATCAGAATGACAGGAATAAATACCACAATCAAATTGTGTTGGAAAGTAAACAAAATCAACTGTCCTGACTTAATCAAGCAATACCCTGAAGGTTACAAATACAGTAATATCTTGATAATAGCAGGGCTACAAAGAAGCAATTTTAATCTAAATGTTGCAAGTGGACAATGCGAAGTCTGACATGGAGGTAAACACAATTTCATATTCGTGTATTGATCCAATTAATTGGCATGTGCTTATGTTGTATGAACATCAACTCTTTTTAATTTGCAAAATTAATCCTAATATCCTGTCGGAAATTTGTTTGGAAGGAGAAACATCATTCAGCCCATCATACTGCATTGTTATTCATGGCTGAATGCACATTATAACAAGTAAAACTGGATGTAAGCGTTAAATACATATTTGAATCAACTACTGACATTCAAACGTGAAGAATGACTACATCATGCTGCTACCTGTCTTTGTATTATTTGCAATCACTTAGATGGGAGCACCAAGGAGATAAAATTCGAGGCAAGAATGTAACAGCACCATTAGTGGCTGTATTAGTTTAATACAAAAGCAACAATTTCACACAGGAGTCAGTTACATAGATAATATCTTTTAAAATACTGCAATGCATCAATTTAGATATTTTTGAACAGGTCTACTTGGGTACATATTACAAAGCAAAATTGTTACTATTACCAAGATACAGACCTGTAGATGTTTGCTGAGGTGAGACAGAAATTTAATTTGCGTGTGAAAGTAAGATAATGTTATCGATCTTCTCAAATGGACCTTGTTGGAGATTAATGAGAATGCGGAAGGTAAGTTTACCTTCTTGTCATTCGTAAAAAGAAGGTGGATTGTTATAATGCCTCTGATCCAAATCCCACATTTTGCTTGAATTTTTTAACTAAGTGGTCATGTGAGCTTTCAAGAAGTTGGTTCTCAATCACCTTACTAGAATAACAAGAGATTCACAATAAATGCCTTGCCAGAATGGTGATGTACTGAAAATGCATCTTTCAAAAAAATACAGAATAGTTATTGCTGCTGAAAATGGCATTGGTTATGGGTTTACAGTTGATGTGACATGACCAGTATCCTGTTTTCTAGAGATAGTGAACTAGATCTCTGTTAATCTTCCTTTCTCTTTAATTTGTTAGTGGGATGTGGGCATCACTGATTGGTCCAGGATTTATTGCCTGTCCTGAGTTGCCCTTGAGTGGGTGGCAGTGAGCTGCCTTCTTGAACTGTTCCAGTCCATTTATTATTGGTAGACCCACAATGCTGATTGGAAGGGACAGGGGGGTGGGGTGGGAAGGGCAAGTTTCAGGATTTTCACTCAGCAACACTGAAGAATGATGATGTGGTTCCAATTCAGTACAGTTTGTTGTTTGGATGGGAACCTGCAGTTGGTGATGTCCCATATATTTGCTGCCCTTGTCCTTTGAATGGAGAAAATCTGCAACACAAGGGACTTATTTAGAACATAGACCAGTATGGCACAGGGGACACAGGTTTAAGGTGTGAGGCGGGGGGTAGGTGCGAGGCAAGTTTTTCACACAAATGGTAGTGAGTGCCTGGAACACGTTGCCAGAGGAGCTGGTGGAAGCAGACACAATAGCAGCGTTCAGGAAGCACCTGGACAAATACATGAACAGGACGGGAATCGAGGGATACAGATCCTGTAAGTGAAGCCCGTTTTAGTATGGAAGGGCAAAATGCTGTTTTGTTCCTTGTTCACAAGAACAGGCCCTTTGGCTCAAGATGTCTGCGCTAACCATGATGCCAATCTAAACTAATCCTGCCTGCCTGCACATGGTCCGCATCCCTCTATGGTCTACTTGGTCATGTATAATGTTGAAATGCCTCTTAAACATTACTATTGTATCAGCTTCTATCACCTCGCCTGGCAGCATGTTCCAAGCATCTACCAGCCTCTGTGTAAAAAAAAACTTCCTTGGATATCTCCTTTCAACTTTCCCTCTCTCACTTTAAACCTATGTTCCTTACAATTTGACATTCATTTCCACTCTAGGGAAAAATAGCTCTATCTATCCACCCTATCCATACCTCTTAGTAGTATAGAAAATTATATCAGGTTGTCCCTCAGCCTCCGATGCTCTAGCAAAAACAATCAAAGTTGGTCCAACCTCTCCATATAGCTACACTCCAATCCAGGCAACATAGTGGTAAACCTCTTTTGCATCATCTCCGAAGACTCCACATCCCTCCTTTGGCATGGCAATCAGAACTGCACACAATGTACCATATGTGGCCTAACTAAAGTTTTATGCAGCTGCAACATGACTTGCCAACAGTTATACTCAACGTCCCAAACAACGAAGGCAAGCATACCGTACATCTTCTTTACCACCTTTTTTATTTATGCTACCACTTTCAGGTAGCTATGGCTTTCACCCCAAGATCCATCTGTATATCAATGCTCTCAAGGGTCTTGCCCTGTACTGTAAACTTTCCTCTTGCATTTGACCTCCCAAAATGCAGCACTTCAGACTTGTCCAGATTAAACTCCATCTGCCATTTCTCCACCCAATTTTCCAGCTGATCTATATCCTACTGCATCCTTTGATAGCGTTGCTCACTATTCACAACTCCACCAATGTTTTTGAGGTAACTCGGAGGTACTTCTGCATGAAACACAGAAAGTTAGCAGTTTATCAAAGAGTCTAATGGAATGTTGGCCCTTATTTCAAGTGGGTCGGTGTATTCAGTTGGGAAGTCTTACTGCATCTGGTACAAGGTGCTGGTGAGACTACATTTGGAGTATTGTGAGCAGTTTTGGTCCCCTTATTTAAGGAAGGATGTTATTTCATGAGAAGCCATTCAGAGAAGGTCACTAGAATGTTTCTCGATACAGAGGGACTGCCTTAAGAGCAAAGATTAAATAGGTTCAGACTCTACTGACTGCAATTTAGAAAAATGAGAGATGATCTCATTGAAACATATCAGATTCTTAAGGGGCTTTACAGGGCAAATGCTCAGCGGATGTTTCCCCTCACGGGAGAACCTAGGACCAGAGGATATAGTCTCAAAATAAAGGGGTGCCAATTTAAGACTGAGATGAGAAGACATTTCTTCTATCAGAGGGTGGAGAGTCTTTGGAACTCCTTGCTACAGGGAGCTGTTAGGGCCAGAGCCCATGTGTATATTTAAGGCTGAGACAAATACATTCTTAGATCATAGAATACCAATATTGTGGAAACAGGCCCTTTGGCCCAACAAGTCCACACTGACCATCAGAGCATCTCACCCAGACCTATTCCCCCTATAACCCACCTAATCTACACATCCTCAAACACTATGGGACAATTTAGCATAGCTAATCCACCTAGCCTGTACATCTCTGGACTGTGGGAGGAAACTAGAGCACCTGGAGGAAACCCACGCAGGCATGGGAAGAATGTGCAAACTCCACACAGACAGTTACCTGAGGGTGGAAATGAGCCCAGGTTGCTGGCGCTATGAGGAGGCAGTGCTAACCACTGAGCTACTGTGCCACCGTGATCAGTCAGGTAATCAAGAACACTGAGGTAAAGGCAGGAAAGTGGGCATGAGGAATATAGAGAATCCGATTGAATAGAGCAGGCCTGAGGGGGCCAAATGTCCTGAACCCGCTTCTATTTGTTTATGGTCTTATAGCTAGTAGTGGTCGTGGTTTTGGAAAGTGCTATCTAAAAAGCCCTAGTGAACTTGTGTACTGCATTTTGTGGATAGTACACTGCTGCTACTCTACATTGATGACAGAGGGAGTGAGTGAGTGTGGATGGAGGGCCAGTCAAGCAGGTTGCTTTGTTCTGGATTGGGTCAAGCTTCTGAAGTGTTGCTGGAGCTGCACTCATCCAG
This sequence comes from Stegostoma tigrinum, assembly GCF_030684315.1. Classification (NCBI taxonomy): domain Eukaryota; kingdom Metazoa; phylum Chordata; class Chondrichthyes; order Orectolobiformes; family Stegostomatidae; genus Stegostoma; species Stegostoma tigrinum. Next base: position 57,567,143 of record NC_081371.1, read on the forward strand.
GCAGGCAGACTCATGCCTTGTAGATGATGGTCAGGTTTTCAGGATTCTAGAGGTGAGTTACACACATAGGATTTCAGTTGCTGACCTTGTAGCCTCTGTATTTGGATGGCAGTCCACTTCAGTTCCTGATCAATGGTAACCTACAGGATCTTCTTCACCTATGAAGAGTAGAGCCTTTGGGGTTATTGAAATTTCAGTGGCCATTAACCGTAATAGAGTCATACCCCAGATTCAATTATGAAATGACAATGGTTAACTGATTATTAACTATCTTGGAATGATACAGTTAAAAATTTAAAGCAGAAACTCAATCTGCACATTTCGATGCTTGACTGGAGGTGGAGCAAGACAGAAGTGCTTATCCATTTATTCAAACAATTTGCTGCACAAAAACAGCCAGATCTGAAGGTTGGAAGAAACACTGTGCTCACTCAGAGACGCAGTATTCTGGCACTTTCTGGGCCACTGCCCCCTAAAGCAGCGCACCACTAACCTGCAGGTGGTATCAGTTTCATGGTCAAACCAGGAGGGGACAATCCTGGGCTTGCTGAGATTTTTGAAGTCAGCTACTCTGAAAACAGAGAGAGTCGTATTGATGTAACCTTGCATGGTCGGGCTGTTGTGTGTTCCAAAAGGTTGCACGGACAGTGCCCAATAGTAAACAAGCCTGGGAATCATATCAGATGTAAACGCAATGATCAGTGCCTATAAAGAAGAGGCAGAAAAGACAAGAGACATTTTAAAAGCTCAACTAAGAAAACAAAAAAGCATGCAAAATATAATTGGATAGTCGATTTCTCTGTAACATTTGAATTTACTTATATTAACTACGTAACAGTAAATATCTCAGCAATTCACAATCTGAAGTACAATCACCAGTTTCATTTCATAGGACAGGGTTTCTGCAAACTGTGGGCTGTGATCCAAAAGGAGATTTTAGGGTCACCAGTGCCTCAACGGAAAAGTTATGATGTTCTAGGTCAGACTAACAAAATTATGTTACAATCTGGCTAGGAACTATTAACAAAAACAGAAGTTGCTGGAAAAGCGCAGCAGGTCTGGCAGCATCTGTGGAGAGAAATTAGATTTAATGTTTGGGTCGAGTGACCCTTCTTCAGAACAGAAACAAGAATTATTAATGTTTTGTTTTTATACAGGTGACAGTGTGTGAGATGGAATGTATTTATACAGAGAATAAAAGCAGAACATTCCAAGGAGCTCAGTGCTACCAAAATGTCCTATTTCAGGGAGTTTCATGGAGGGTTTTTCTCCATGAGCTCTAGCAAGTTCTGTATGCAATTCTCCGCTACTCACCGCCCCATGTGTTAACCTTGCCCCGGCTTGTGCTCAGCAGTGGCAGGAATACTCGCCACTGCTATGACCAACTAGGATTCCCACAACTGCCATAGTTACAGTCTGGCTATGCACCAGGCTAAATGCTGCGAAGCATAAATAGCCCTTCACAGGAGATTGAGTGGGAGGGTAACAAAAAAGAAAAGTTTCTGAAGGCACTTAGGAACATGAGTGACGGAGTGATGGTAGAATGTCAGTCATAAACATTCTGCCACTTTACATCACCTGTCTGATTGCCTGTCATTGTAACTGCATTGCATAACATCTCCTCATCATTCAATGTGGGTGAATTACCTGTTGGAAAGTCTTCAAACAATTGATTATGTTATCTTTTACTGAACAAAAGAACAACTAAAGAAAAAAACAGAAGTTGTATTTAGCTCTGGGAACATATAGGGCCTGATTGTAAACTTGTTGTACAAAAAGCAATGAATGATGACTTCACCCAAGTTGCATAGATCATAGGAGATCATAGAATGATCTATGTCACTTAGGTGAAGTCATCATTCATTGCAAAGTTGTTGTTCAAAAAGCAAGCAGGCCCTGTGTATTCCCAGAAGTAAATTCAACTTTTGTTTTATCCTTCAGCTTTTCTGTTGTTTAATGTTGTGTTGTTTCTATTCAAAGTGGCTCTCCGGCTTGGTACACCATTCCATTCTAAAGGTGATAGAAAAGGGAACTGCTGGTGCTGGAAATCTGAAATTAAAAACAAAATTGCTCGAAAAACTGAACAGGTCTGGCAGCATCTGTGGAGAGAAAACAGAGTTAATGTTTGAGTCCAGAGGAGGGTCTCTTAGTTGCCAGACTTGCTGAGTTTCTCCACCAATTTCTGTTTTTGGTTCTAAAGGTGATTAGATTAGATTAGACTAGATTCCCTACAGTGTGGAAACAGGCCCTTCGGCCCAACAAGTCCACACTGCCCCATCCCCCTATAACCCACACACCCCTGAACACTACGGGCAATTTAGCATGGCCAATCCACCTAGCCTGCACATCTTTGGACAGTGGGAGGAAACCGGAGCACCCGGAGGAAACCCACGCAGACACGGGGAGAATGTGCGAACTCTGCAGAGACAGTTACCCGAGGCTGGAATCGAACCCGGGTCACTGGTGCTGTGAGGCTTCAGTGCTAACCACTGAGCCAGCATGCCACCCCTGTTCACCCTGCCTAAAGTCCTCATCTTCCTGCTGGGAAGACTGCTGCTGCTCGCCTAGCTCTTCAATGCCCCTCTGTCAGAGTGTACTGCAAGGACCCTCAAAACTAATCCAAACTTCAGAAGACTCGTTGTCTGCTACATGATGGTTGAAGATTGGGCTGCATTGTATCTATGCTCAGCGTCAGTAAGAGACTTGAATCATGGAGTTGTCAGCCATGCCTCCAGAGGGTGCCACTTATTTCCCTGCAGCCATCCTTATTAGGCATCCAGCCCTTGAAATCAGGCAGGGACCTGCGATTTCTCAAGAATATATGCACATCATGGCAACTTCCAAACTATTTGTAACAGATCCCTATGATCACGGATGGCTGTACATTTACTGAATGGAAGCATTTTCTATTGATGAAGTCAGGCACATTGTGATATGTTGTTCTCAACTTAATGTATATACAAGTCTGTAGTCCTGCATCTGGGGGAGTTCAGCCACGGTGACAAACTCCAGAGTCTTGGGTGCAGCGCTGACCTTGTCATTGTGAAACAAGATCAAGTGATTCACCAGTAACAGCCTCAACACATTTGTGCATTGAAGACTGAGAGATCTCGCACAGGACCCCGCTGGATTCTCAAAAAACGGCCAATGGCATGGAAATTTACCAGAACTGGGATAGGACTGCCATCAACCTCATTAGATCACATGTCCAGCTCCAGCAGATGAAACAGTTCAGTCGTTGGCACAGACATCCTCAGTTTGTGGCAGCATTGCATTTTGTACATCTGGAGGAAATAGCATTGAGGATGGTATATTCTCAGCCTTCGGTATCACTTCCAAATCCTGAGGGGATGTTTAGCCTCAACGTCTTCACATGGAGACTGCTTGGTAGCCACATGAAGTTGCTGTAGGTTCTGGAGTTGCTAGTGATACATGTTATCCTTCTATTTTTCTATGCCTTTGATTAATTGTGGCCACAGCAACAATGATCCCTTGCTGCGGCTGGATCAATTAGTTACACTTCCAATGAACTTATGTGGCGAGTATCAGAAACTGAACAGGTCCTTTGTAATATGAGCCCTTACCAACACCTTCCAGTTATGAAGAAGAGTCAGACTAAACTCAGAATATTAAGTCTGTATTTCTCACCATAAATGCTGCCATACCTCCCAGGTTTCTCTAGTATTGTGTCTGTTTCACATGTTCAGTATGCACTTTATTTTACCTTTATCAGGGAAGATCTTCTGCTTGTTTGTGTTGGATTTTTTTAAAAAAATTCAGCCAAAATTAATGTAATCTGTGCAAATGCTTATGGGATCTCAAATGCAAATTGTGGTCAGTGTAAACTCAATATCCATAGCACTTAAACGACAGCCTTACCCACAGAATTGGCCATTTCCTAGGAAAAACTAACCACCACTGGGAATTTCTGCCAGTTACTTTCATTTGCTGGTTCTTTTGTATGCAACAAAACTACAAGGAGCATTTTAAAAGCTTTTGAATCCAAACATGCAAAGAAACCATTTACTTTACCACCACGCAACTGATACGTATATCTGTACTTCTGCTTAAAAAGTCATTTGCTGCATTTTAAAATCAAATTGTTCAAAGGTAATAAACTGATACTGATTAAAATGTGTTTTAAAATAAATCCATTTTCAGTTCTGTTAATCAAAGTGCAATAAGTTATCACCCTTAAATACAATGCAAGTTAAAATTATTTTAAATTACATTTAGAATGCTGTTTGGTCACACAGGGTCAGCTCAAGTTTTTAATTTGGCAATATTAAACAACTGAGCAAATACTCAAGAGAGAAACATACTTTTCAAAACAGAGGCAATTTAACTACAATAACGCACAGATCCACAACTGTTTCTAAAGCAGAAAAATGCCCCTAATATTAGTTCTTGGTGTCTAATTTTTACAATATTTTTTCAGGAAAACGATACACTAATCATATACAATACTGTCAATCAAAAACAAAGATCAATCTTAATCAATGAACAGTTTTCCAATCCTACCAATATCACTGGATCACCAGCTTTAATGGATGCAGAGACAACAGCTCAGGTCAGCAGGGTGCATTTTGTGACTTCAGTGTGAAAAATTAGGCAGTTCTTCAGTAATGTGCCAACAGTTATCGGTGCAGATTGGAATGGATGCACAACTAGGTTCCACCTCATCTAGTTACCAAACCTGGGGTGATATGAGTTGTTAGGTATTGAGCAGAGACTGACATCACCTGAAGGTGGAAGGATCACATTGAACAGACCCAATTGGACAAAGGTATTAGGCTGGGATTAGGCTGCATTTGGTGTCAGCCAAGAAGATGAAGCAAAAAAGTACAAAAATACTTGCAATAACAACAACTTGAATGGGTCAGCTCATCTGAATCTTGCATTGGTTTTATGTGCCTCTTATTGTTCTCTATATCTGGCAAGCTGACAAAAAAAAATTGATAAATCTGATACTGTGGCAAATAAACCCTGGAATACCATTTGGTGCACAATATACATTTTCACTCAGTTGTTTTTAAAAAATCTATTTAGAATTCCTCATTTGCAATTATGCAATTATGACACTCTATTGGGAATGAGTAAACTAGATAAACCACACAGCAATACATCATTGCTGCTGTTAATTTCAAAGGCTGCACTCACATTTGTCACAGCTGCAAAAACAGCCACTCCATGCAGGATTGGCAGCCAGGCTCCAATATCTTGTGCTTTGGCTGCCAGAATCCGTCGAAACTGTGTGGTCATTTTCCAACCATCTACTCGTATTTCAATGATGTTATTAATCAGTGCCAACAGCGGTGCCAGAGGGAATGATGCTACAAAGATGGTGGCAAAACCAAACTGTATAACTGTGAAATGAACAGAAAAACATAAAGTGAAATCTTTGCGCATCATATCGTCTGTGCGTTATCAGGGTCACAGCTTCAACTGGTCTACAGCTGCTACAGCGGGTCACAAACAAACGTTTTAACAACTCAGATTTTGGCTAACAAATCCGTGTCACATCACTTACTCTTGCTAAGCTTGGAATGATCCAGGGAGAAACATATGACAAGAGGCTATATGGAAAAAGCTGCCACAGAAGGTAGTGTAGACTGGTACAATTACAACATTTAAAAGGCATTTGGATGGGTATATGAATAGGAAGGGTTTAGACAGGTATGGGCCAAATGCTGGCAAATGGACTATTAATTTAGGAAATCTGGTCGGTATGGGCAAGTTAGACTGAAGGGTCTGTTTCCATGCTGTACATCTCTATGACTCTTTTACTCAGTACTAAAGGAATGTGCTGATATAAATAGCCACTGTGCAAATCTAGTATGGCCAGCAGATAGCATCCAATCTGTTTCAAGTTGCTGTACAATATATCTGTCCTTACAGAGAATCTTCCAAATGAAGCTTGTGCAATTTGACTTCACAAATTATACAGTTGAACAGACTGCCATGTCGTTCATCCATATATCACATTAGTATCAACTCCGTATTACAAACAAGAATTTCTGGCATGTAACACTGCAACTACATGAAGCATCCATCCAAGTGAGGTCAGCTAGCCCACTATGATCATTAGCTTGATTTCAGCACGCTATTTAACCATCTCGTATCATAAATCTCTCAAGCTCACTTAAGTAATATCAATAGGTCTAACATGCCTCTCCCATATTCATAAGGAGATGTAATATTCAGGAAGAAGTGATGCATATCCAATTTTATATTAACACCACAAAAACATCACCTGTTGCCTTCAAGGGAATACAGTAGTAAAAGTGGTATCCACAACATTTTTCAAAATTAGTCAGATATTACCAAGAGGATAATTATGAAGCTTTACAATTTTCAGAAACAATTCTAGCATACAGTAAGAAGGTACACTCCCATGCAATTAGATCTAAATAAGCAAAGTGTTGCAGGTGAGACCAGCAATTTAACTTAAAATGAAACAAAAACCAGGATACCCAGAAATTGCTTACTTGTAGCTTAAAAGTGGCATTCTGTGGTTATGTATTTTTTTTAATATTGTCCTAATATAGAAATTTAAATAGACATATTTATTTAAGAATAAGCAAAAGTATACAGCACAATTTTAATTTTATTATTACAGAATCCAACAATATTGGTTAACAGCAATGGTAATTTCATTGACAAAAATAGAAGTTGCTGGAAAAGCTCAGTGGGACTGGCAGGATGTACAGATAGAAATCAGAGTTAATGTCAGTCGAATGACCCTTCCTCAAACCCTTCCTCCCTGAGTTCTAAGGAAAGGTCACTCAACCTGAAACGCTAACTCTGCTTTATGTCCACAGTCGCTGTCAGACTTGCTAAGCTTTCCCAGAAATTTCCACTTTTGTCTTTGATTTACAGCATCTGCAGTTTTGGTTTTTATTTAGTAATTTCACTGGGATATTTCAATTCAATTACGAATTACTTTCACACGGAAAGCATCTGAACATATTTATTCCCTCCTTCACTCTGCCTCAATGATGACACCCAGTGGTGACACAACTATTTCTGAAACAGTTCCACAAACTATTATTTTTAAATCAATAATTTTATCAGTTAGTGGAAACATAGAACTCAAATCATTGATTGAATAAGTGAAATGTGGCCCAAGTGGGCAAGGGAAGTGAGTTTCTACTTCTCATCTCATTCTTTATTATACATCATTTGTTTCGTTTATAGTATAATAGAATATAGGTGAGGTTGTCTACTTGAATGTTCTCTGCATGTGCAAGAATTGTCCATATCAGGCTCAAGTCCTCTGAAACGAATGGATGAAGCATTATGGACTTAAGGTAACAAGGTGTAGAGCTGGGTGAACACAGCAGGCCAAGCAGCATCAGAGGAGCAGGAAAGCTGACATTACGGACCTAGACCCTACTTCAGAAAGGCCCAAAATGGCAGCTTTGCTGCTCCTCTGATGCTGCTTGGCCTGTTGTGTTCATCCAGCTCTACACCTTCTTAGCTCAGATTCTCCAGCATCTGCACTTCCTACTATCTCTGAAACATGGACTTAAGGGGTGCAGTTTGTCAATGTGCATCAGGAACACAGAAGCAGAAAATTTCCTTACATCAGTAAGACTCTGTACACACTAAACTGAAAGTCTGAATCACAGAATGAACACGAGAGCACTAACCTTTCTAAGTAATTGTCAATATACAAAAAGGAATCAGTTCAAATTTCCTGATGGTTTGAATATCTTACCTTATGATAGGGCAACAGGAACAACAGATAATTTATTTTGAACCGAACTGCTATCCTTTGGAGGATATAGTTCTTAGATAGAGGCATGGCAAAGTGCTTGTTAAATCTAGTCTCCTACTCAGGTATTCAAGGTATCTGAACTCAGGACTCATATAGTAACACATAACGAATCTGCTTTATAAATGTGAAGCAATGTACAGCATTATGGAATAGTTTTAATTAATAAAGTGTGCATTACACAGGAAAATTCAAATGACAGTCAATGTTAGTCATTCTCTCATCAGAGCTGAAACAGCTTTATTAGCAAGAGATGAATATAATAGAAGATGCACTTGCACACATAAAAACATACCCATTTCCAGGTATTCATAAAATAAGCCCAACTTTGATATGGATTGCAGCTGATAGTCTTGCTCCCATCGGGGAAGCTTCTCTTCTGATTTTTCACGACACCGAGCAATAAGGTTCTTTAACCACCTGTACAACAAGAACAACTGACATTTGGTAAATAATGGCGAGGTTTTGTATTCAGATGAATGTAAATCCAGACAACTGGTCAAACGACTCGAAGTTAAGCAAAACACAATTTATTTAAACACTATAGCTAAACTATCCAAAAGAAAGAGTAATTTAGAATAGCTTAACTATTGGAAAACTTGACCGAATAATAGATACAGCACCTATAACTAATTAACTCTTCCAATATAGCAAGATCCCATAAACACGCCCCTTGGCAAAAAGGTAAAATCCGACATAGATACTTACATGCCGTTCAACATCAAGAGAAATTTCAGAGAAAATCATCGTTAGGAATCATTTACTGAAGCTCCAACTCTTCTGGGGCCCAAACAGCTTCTCAATTGCTACAGCAAAAAAAATCTAGACAGCCTGACCTGGGAGAACTGACCACTCCCTTTCCATTGTTATGGCTGCTTTAAAAAAAGACTTAAAGGCCTCTTAATTTAGGCTGGCTCCTGTAGCCATTTCAGCACCTCTGCCTCTACAACCCCTCTTCAAAAAAACCCAGGAAAAATAACCATTTTAAAGCGACAGCGGCATCACACCTCCCGCCTTAAAAGAAGTGAACCATCAATATACAAAAATGGCTTCATTTTAAATCCCTTGGTCTTATTCTATTAGTGCACTAGAACACATATGCATAAAGTTGATTCTTAAGCATGCAAATGTTCATTACTACATTGTATTTCAGTTTATTCACTCCTGCCACTGAATGCATCCATCTTTCTTCATCCAAGTCACAACAACGCATCAGCAACTATGTTTTCTCATCCTGCCACGCATATAATGTTCAAACTGAATGGCTACAATAAGCAGCTCCACCTGGACAATCTGGAACTTTTGTCCTTAAGTTGCTCCAAAAACTTTAATGGGTTATGATCATTACACACAATTGTCTCAGACACATTACTGGCAATATAAATGTTGAAATGTTCTAAAGCCAACTCCAAGCTCAAGGTCTCCTTCTCAATCGTGGAATATTTCTATTGATGAGCATTCAGCTTTCTGGACAAATACCTGATAGGTCTTTCTATCTCCTTGTTGTCTTCTTGTAAAAGTACAGCACCAACACCCACATCACTTGCATTGATGGCCACTTTAAATGGCTTTGCATAATCAGATGTGGCTAGTACAGAGGCAGTGGTTAACACGGCTTTCAGGCGGTCAAATACCTTCTGACAGTCTGCCATCCACTGAAACTTTCTGAAGTTTATCAACAGGTCAGTCAATGCAGCAACCGTACTGCTGTAATTTGTTACAAATTTCCAATAACACCCACTCAATCTCAAGAATCGTAGTACTGCTCTCTTCATCGATGGTATGGGAAACTTCCCAATAAGTTTTCTTTTCACATTCCATGGGCCATCTGTCCATGTCTGATAACATGACCCAGGAACACAACTTGGGCTTTTATGAATTTACTCTTAGCTAGGTTTATCACCAACCCTGCCCCTTGAAGGCAATTGAATAATTCCAATAAATGCTGCCAATGTTCCTTCCATGTGTGACTAAAACTCACCAAGTTGTTAATGCACACCACACAATTGGGTAATTGAGAAATAACTTTATTGGTTAGTCTTTGAAATGTGGCTATCAAATTTTTCATACAAATGGAATGAGTTTAAATTGATATAGTCCATTTGGTGTTCCAAAACCAAAATTATCTTCGCCCTTTCGGATAAAGGAACCTGCCAGTACCCTCTGAGTAAGTCCAACTTAGAAATATTAGTTGCTTGTCCCACCTTCTCAATACAGTCTTCCAAACATGTAATCAACAATGAATCAGACTTTGTAACTGCACTGACTTTGCGATAGTCCACACATAATTCTTGGGCGCTGTCCAGTTTTGGTACCACCGCTATGGGTGAGCTGCAGTCACTACAACTCACTTTGATTACGTTACCTTTGTGCATGCATTCAATTTCTTTTTGAACCTGTGCCAACTCTAGAGGGTTAGGTCTGTAAGGATGTTGCTTAAATGGAACAACATTTCCTATATCTACATCATGCATAATTAAACGAGTAATTCCGAGCTTATTCGCACATATCTTCCCATGCAATAGTAATAATGCTTTCAGGTCATTTTCATTTTCCTCGGGAAGGTAACTCAATAATTTATCCCAACTTTTGAGACCTTCTTCATTGTCCAATTTAAATTGAGGAATGCCTACTTCAGAATCCTCTGAACTTGGTTCTTCGCTCCGTGTTGTAGCCAGTAACATTCTCCATTTACTTTCCTTCCCCATCAAAATACGTTCTGAACATTTTTCACATGGCACACTGTAAGCGATTTTTTTCTATCTGGAGGTCTTAGCAAATAATTCATCACACTCAAACTCCTTTCAATTTGATAAGTTCCACTAAGCCTTACTTTTAAAGGTTCATCTATCACTAAAAGTAACAGTACCATTTTATCTCCATTAGCAAAATTGTAAAGTTTTGATTTCTTGTCTACTTCCTATTTCACCATATGTTGTGCTGCTTTTAAATACTGTCTAGTCAACTCCCCTTGTGTCTTGAACTGTTCCCCAAAATTTGACACGTAGTCCAAATATGTGTCTCTGAACTCTGGCTTGCCAATTTCTCTTTAATTAATTTTAGTAGTTCTCTCAACCTCATGCCCAAAAACTTCTTCAAATGGACTGAATTTGGTCGATTCATTTGGTGCATCCTTAGTTATAAGAAGTACAAATGGAATTTCTCTATCCCAGTCATCTGGATAGTCGATAAGCCCTCAACACAGTTTTTGAAATTTGATGCCATTATTCCAACACTCCCTGCAATTCTGGATGGTATGCAGTGATTCGAATTGTTTTATTCCTAAAGTATCCATAACTTCCCTGAATAATTGCGACGTAATATTTGACCCCCGATCTAATTATATCTCTGTGGGTAGTCCATATCTAGTGAAAAATTTTATGAGTCTTCAACAATCCTTTTAGCTGTGATGGAATCTGGAAATCTAGTGGACACATTCATTATTGTAAACAAATGCAGATTCCCACTTTTTCCTTTAAGTAGGGGTCCAATGCAATCAGTTAAGACCCTTAAGTTCCTCAAATGCAGTTGAGTTCGCAACAAACTACTGCACCTCCCAGTCGCAAACCATTTCCACTCCCCCTCCCATTCTTTAGATGACATGTCCATCATGGGCCTCCTGCAGTGCCACAATGATGCCACCCGAAGGTTGCAGGGACAGCAACTCATATTCCGCCTGGGAACCCTGCAGCCTAATGGTATCAATGTGGACTTCACCAGTTTCAAAATCTCCCCCTCCCCAACTGCATCCCCAAACCAGCCCAGTTCGTCCCCTCCCCCCACCGCACCACACAACCAGCCCAGTTCTTCCCCTCCACCCACTGCATCCCAAAACCAGTCCAACCTGTCTCTGCCTCCCTAACCGGTTCTTCCTCTCACCCATCCCTTCCTCCCACCCCAAGCCGCACCCACATCTACCTACTAACCTCATCCCACCTCCTTGACCTGTCCGTCTTCCCTGGACTGACCTATCCCCTCCCTACCTCCCCACCTATACTCTCTCCACCTATCTTCTTTACTCTCCATCTTCGGTCCGCCTCCCCCTCTCTCCCTATTTATTCCAGTTCCCTCTCCCCATCCCCCTCTCTGATGAAGGGTCTAGGCCCGAAACGTCAGCTTTTGTGCTCCTGAGATGCTGCTTGGCCTGCTGTGTTCATCCAGCCTCACATTTTATTATCTTGGAATTCTCCAGCATCTGCAGTTCCCATTATCTCATGGGTATTGAAGATGCTGGTTTTATCTCTTCCTGAGATTTTCCAATTATCTGACATGTTTGACATGTCTGGCAAAATTCCGCTACATCCTTATGCTGTCCAGGCCAGTAAAAATGTTTTTGTATTAAGGCTGTAGCTTTTCTTACTCATGGAAGATGTCCTACTGGTAATTCATTCTGCTACCCGCAACACCTCCTTTCTATAATCAACTGGTGATACAACTTGATGAACTTCTGCCCACTTCTCATCCACCTGAACATGTGATGGTCTTCATTACCTCATCAAGAGACATCATTTTTAAGATAGCAATATTCTGGAATACACTCAGATTCTTCTTCTGCGTACACTTTTGGATACAATTGCTTCAGTGTTTCATCTTTCTGTTGTAGTTCAGTTGATTTCTCTTAACTAAAAATATCCACTTTGTCCTCCACCTGTTCTTGCTTTGTCTCAACCAGTCATTCAAACATGGTTTCTGATTATTCTACTTTGAGTTCCTTTCCTTTACTCTTTGATTTTTCCTCCTGCTTCAACTGCTGGCTTTGTGACCTTGTTATCACAGAATCAGGAAAATTCCCAGGATAAACTTCCTGCAATACCTCAGTTGCCTGATTATCTACTGGATTTTCAATGACAGTAGGCAGCACTCCTACCTGTAATCCAGCTATATTATTATCAAGGACAAACTGTATTCCTGGAACCAAGAGTTCCTCCAGTGCTCCTACCACCACTTCTACACTTTTCACCAGACACTCCAATCTCATGCTATCTAATTGAACATTTCTCGTCTCACCACAAATTTCATACATTAGCACTTCTTCCGGCAATAGTCCTTCTGAATTACACATCTCTTCATCTCTCGTCATCAAAGATTGACTTGCTCCTGTACCTCTTAAATCAGTAATTTCTTTATGTGCTCCTCCTGGCATATGTCAGTAAACCTTACCCTTGCCAGTAAATGGTTTAAAGAAGATCTGGCACTTGCTTCTCAAGAAACCTCCAACCAGGTTGTACTTTCTGGTCCAGCATTTTAGCCTCCAGTGTGTTTTCCTTTTCCGTTTTAACAAAAGTCAGTGGCTTATCCAGTTTCCCTACACCGATATTCCCAGTACTTCTTCCAAACCACCAACACTGTGACTTCACATGGCCTACTTTATTGCATGAAACCACCTGAGCTTTTTAACTTCTCTATCCCCTTCATGGATTTCCTTTTTACCCTGTGGTAAACTATCTTTCTTATCTTCAATGAGATCTACTTTCCCATACCACCTGAGGATTTCTCTTTCCCCAATTTCTATCCCTCGCAGATTGAAACTGATGTTGGAAGTCAGAAGTTGATTACAAACCAACTATTAATCATCAGCCATTTCAGCTGCTAATCATGTGGAAGAGCAAAGAGTTAAAACTACATGATTTGTCACTTCTTCAGGAAGGGAATTTTTGAACTCTTCCAAAATAATTCTCTCTCTAAGAGTGTCATATGATTGACTAATTTTAATCCACCTATCAAAATTACTTCATTTGATCCGTTGAAACTCAATGTACATTTGACCAGGTTATCTCCTTAGATTCCTGAAACATTGTCTGTAGGTTTCTAGCACTAGCTCATAAGCACTTAAGATGCCTTTCTTCACATCCTCATACTCTCCAGATACCTCCTCTGATAGTGATGCAAACACCCCACTAGCTCGACCTACCAACTTGTTGGATCAACAAAACCCAGTTAGTCACTGGCCACTTCATTTGTTTAGTCAATTTCTCAAATGAAAGGAAAAATACTTCTACATCCTCCTTGTCAAATTTAGGTAATTCTTGGGCATGTTTAAACAGATGCCCACCAGGCCTTTGGCTACAATCAGTTTGCTCATCCTCACTATCCTCCTCACTAAGCCCACCATCTACCTTCACCTCCACTCTTTTAAGTCAAGCTTCCTGTACACTTGCCCACTTCTGAAGTTCAAACTCTCTTTCTGCTTTTCTTCTCTGTCTCTTTCTCCTTTCCTTCTGTGATAGCCATCCTTTCATTTTCTTTATGTTCTGCCAGGGTTATTCTTTCCTCTGATTTTAGCTGTAATTCAAACGGTTTCAGTTTCTTTTCACCTTCAAGCCTCTTCATCTGCAATTGAATTCGAGCTATTTCTAGCAAATTTAAATGTCTAGGTATTGCTTTAATTACCTCCCCCTTTCTGACAAAAAGGGAGGTAATTAAATCAAAGGGAGGTGATGGCCTAGTGGTATTATCGCTGGACTGTTAATCCAGAGACCCAGGTAACATTCTGGGGACCAAGGTTCGAATTCTACCACGGCAGATGGTGGGATTTGCATTCAATAAAAATTTGGAATTAAGATTCTAATGATGACCATGAATCCACTGTCAATTGTCAGAAAAATCCCATCTGGCTCACTAATGTCCTTTAGGGAAGGAAACTACTGTCCTTACCTGGTCTGGGCCTACTTGTGATTCCAGGCCCACAGCAATGTGGCTGATTCTCAACTACCCTCTGGGCAATTTGGGATGGGCAATAAATGCTGGTCCTGCCAGCGATGCCCTCAGCCCATGAATGAATAAACAAAAGCAATCACAACTCCAGTTTGTCTGCCAATTCCGACAGCCTTGCCTTGCCCACATTTTGTAAAATTCCTGAAGTCACTTCTACCACCCCCAGAAAACTCTTCGTGGCTGAAACAGCCGTTACTACACAAAGGATGCCCTGTTTACACCAACCGATTCAGCACCTGAAACAAAACACACTAACACCTACCACTTGCTGCCTTTGAGTCCAACCCTCAGCCCAAATTGGAATTAGAAAATTACTTCCTGGCAAGAATCCCTGGTTTGTTATGAACCAGATAAGACCCCCTCAAAATATTTTAAGAAAGTAGCCTAGACCCTAACTTTTCTGATTTTTAAGGTAGATGTGAAGTATGTGTTCCAGATGTGATGAAACTAGCCAGACCACTTGATGTTAAGCAAACACAATTTATTAAAATACTAGGGTTAAAATACAAAAAAACAAGGAATTTATATTAACTATTGGAAAACTTAATTGAATAACAGATGCAGTGCCTATTACTAATTAACAGTTGCAACATAGCAAAATCCCATTGGCACACCTCTTCACAAGAAGGTAAATTCAGGCAGACTCTGACACACCACTCAACATCGAGAGAGATTTCAGAGAAAGTTACAGTTAAGTATCATTAACTGAAGCTCCAACTCTTCTGAGACCCTAACAACTGTCTCACTGCTACAGCTAAAATATACTAGAACGCCTGATCTGGGAGAACCGGTCACTCCCCTTCCATTGTTATGACTGCTTAAAAAAACACCTAAAGGCCTCTTAACCTATTGATGTAGGCCAGATCCCGTAGCCACTTCAGCGCCTCTGTCTTTACAATCTCTCTTCAAAAATCCCAGGACAAAATAACCTTTTTAAAGTGACAGCATCGTCACATGGGGATGCTAACTTTTGCATGAAATGGTATATCACAGTTCTGCCTTCCTGTTTAGATGGATGTATAAGATATTGCGGTGTTATACAGAAAAAAAGTAACAGATCTTCCAGAATTCAGCCCAACATCCGTCTCTAAGCCAATGCAATCGGGCTGCATTTTCCCAAAAAATTGAATAAGTATCAATTGTCACCAAGGGTTTCTCTTATTAAGCTCTACTGGGTCTTCTCACACAATTTCACAAAGTTCATGTAATTACAAATAGACTACATCTCTATGGTGTCACTATCACACTATTTAGTTCTCGCCAGCAGCAGTATTCACCACTGCCAAGACGTTCCGATTATCCCACTGACAGGACCTTCCAACTGTCCCACCGACAGGACCTTCCAACCGTCCCACCGACAGGACCTTCCCATTGTCCCACTGACGGGACCTTCCGACTGCCCCACCGACGGGACCTTCCGACTGTCCCGACAAGGCTTTCCGATTGTCCCACTGACAGGAACTTCCGAATGTCTCACTGACAGGACCTTCCGACTGTCCCACCCGCAGGACCTTCCGACTGTCCCACCCGCAGGACCTTCCCATTGTCCTGACAGGACCTTCCGACTGTCCCACCGACAGGACCTTCTGACTGTCTCACTGACAGGACCTTCCGACTGTCCCACCCGCAGGACCTTCCGACTGTCCCACCCGCAGGACCTTCCCATTGCCCTGACAGGACCTTCCGACTGTCCCACCGACAGGACCTTCCGACTGTCTCACTGACAGGACCTTCCGACTGTCCCACCCGCAGGACATTCCAATTTTCCCACTGACAGGACCTTCCCACTGTTCCACTGACAGGACCTTCCCACTGTCCCACTGACAGGATCTCCCGACTGTCCCAACAAGGCCTTCCAACTGTCCCACTGACAGGACCTTCCCATTGTCCCGACAGGGCCTTCTGAGTGTCCCACTGACAGGACCTTCCGACTGTCCCACCCGCAGGACCTTCTGATTTTCCCACTGACAGGACCTTCCGATTGTCCCACCGGCAGGTTATGGATTCCTCTACATTGGGGAAACCAAGCGGAGGCTTTGGGACCGCTTTGCAGAACACCTCCGCTCGGTTCGCAATAAGCAACTGCACCTCCCAGTCGCGAACCATTTTAACTCCCCCTCCCATTCTTTAGATGACGTGTCCATCATGGGCCTCCTGCACTGCCACAATGACGCCACCCAAAGGTTGCAGGAACAGCAACTCATATTCCGCTTGGGAACCCTGCAGCCCAATGGTATCAATGTCAACTTCACAAGCTTCAAAATCTCCCCTTCCTCCACTGCATCCCAAAACCAGCCCAGCTCATCCCCTCCTCCCACTGCATCCCAAAGCCAGCCCACCACGTCCCTGCCTCCCTAACCTGTTCTTCTTCTCACTGATCCCCTCCTCCCACCTCAAGCCGCACCTCCATTTCCCACCTACTAACCTCATCCCGTCTCCTTGACCTGTCCGTCCTCCCCGGACTGACCTGTCCCCTCCCCACCTATACTCTCCTCTCCACTTATCTTCTCTATCCATCTTTGGTCCGCCTCCCCCTCTCTCCCTATTTATTTCAGAACCCTCTCCCCAACCCCCTGTTCTGATGAAGGGTCTGGCCCGAAACGTCAGCTTTTGTGCTCCTGAGATGCTGCTTGGCCTACTGTGTACATCCAGCTTCATACTTTGTTACCAGACTCTGCCAGCTTGGTCTTAAATTATCAACCAGGTCACTGTGATATCCACAGTTAGAAGGAACATTCACACAGTGCGGGAAGAAAGTTAATGGGCTTCTGCAGTCCACAGATCACAAAATGATTATGGTGCAGAAGGCGGCCATTCAGCCCAAGGTGCCTGCACCTGCTCTTCAAACACGCATCATTGCCTACAACCTATTCCTGCTTTATTCCCCGATGCTCCTGCATACAGTTTCTATCAAACTAATCCCCTCTGGAATGCTTCAATTGAACCTGCCCGCACAACTGCAAGCTGTGCCCTGGGTTTCTTATTTGTGTTTTCTGCTTTATTTATATTTCTGATGTCAGCCAGACTCTTGGTGGCTCTCTCATCTCTGAATCACAAGGTTCCTGGTTTTAGACCACTTCAGGGTTTTGAAAACGAAAATCAAGACTGACACACACGTGTAGTATTGAAACAGTGCTACATTGTTGGAGGTGTCAAATTTTGGATGAATCATTGCCCTGAGGCGCCATCTGCCGAATTGGAGAGAGCAAAAAGAATGGGACTAATTAAGCAACGAGGCTGAGAAATTGCTGAATGATCTAAACGTGGATTATTGATGACCGTTTGAGCATGGGTACATTTATCTGACGTTCCAACATACATAAACTTAAACTCATTCAGAAAAATAGAGCGATGCATTCTCTTCTCCAGGAAGTCTACATTTTTTAAAATTATCCTTTGCTTGCTGCCTTAAGGTTCCACATCATTTGGCATTAATCTCATTGGCTTCTCTCACTCTTCATTTTTCTACTTAGGTATGTGGAGATTTCCCTTGCCATCTGCCTCAACTGTACTGCTGAACTCCCTCAGTTTCTAGAATACTGTTGAAAAAATGTTGCTACATCCACGGGCCGCCTTTAAACACCTCTTGAAACTTTCCTCTTTAATCACTACTTCAGCAATCTCCGCGTATCTCCATCCAACTCTAGTCTAGCACTGGATGTTGTAGTTTACTATGATATAAGGTCCAGTATATAAATGAAACCCGAAAGAACTGCGGATGCAGTAAACCAGAAACAAAAATAGAAATTGCTAGAAAAGTTCAGCTGGTCAGGCAGCACCTGCGGAGAGAAATTACTGTTAGCATTTCAGGTCAAGTGACCCTTCCTCAGTTCCGGTACATAAATGTATCGGATTTGAGTACAGAACCAGAGGATGGCAGATCAAAATGAACATGTCAAGGAAGTTAGAAAAACAACAATGCAAATGATCAGAAACAAGATTTTAAAAAGACCAGATTAGATGATTCAAAATTTTGGTTTAGTAGATTCCGTGATGGATTGAATACTATGTGGGAATAGTTAGGTGAGTGAGTCAAATAGCAGTGCCTTGTTCTATTTTTGTATTCTCAGTTGTGAACAGGAATGTACAGGTATCTTATGAATATTCATAAGTATTAATTTGCATATTTACACAAAGTAAATTTTAACCTACTTCCTCCTTCATGGATCAATTGATTTGACTGAGTGTTAATTTTAGGGGACGAGGTGGAGCACATTGTTAAGTATTTTATGTCCTGAATACAAGTTTGAATGCATTCCAGAGAGAGTGACTGTAGCTTTCTGTCATTTAATAGAATGCCATTTCATACAATTTCATCTGTCAAAACTATTAAAAATACACAAATGTAGATAATTCCATCACAAAATGTGAAGATAGCAGGGAAGAGGAAACACAAGTGTGGTTTTGGTCAGCCATCTTCAGTTCTGATGAGTTTGTTGTTCAGGGAGGGAAATGCAAAAGACTTTGCCTAAAGGAAAAAGCAAATGATCTAAGATAGAAGAATGGTCAATTCAGTATCATTCCAACATGATTATGCACATGTAATATAATTATAATAAATACAATACTCAAAAGACTAATTTTAAAAGCTAGATTTTTAGTTTAAGATGCTGAAAAAAACACATCTCATATGGACCATACTGTGGAAATACTCAATTGCTTCCTAGGTTTCTCCAGGAATACTGGGGACAGTTCTTATGACCGTCACTTGGACTATGAATTTTTGGAATTGATCATCTGATTCTTACAGAAATTGTTTGTTTTTCATTACCCAGCCACTCTTGTCGCTGTTTCTGGCAATTCACGATGTTGCTGTTCTTCATTCCATCTAACTCATTTAAGGGCAGCTTGGTGGCTCAGCAGTTAACACTGCTGCTTCACAGTGCCAGGGTCCTGGGTTTGATTTCAGCCTCAGGCAGCTGTCTGTGTGGAGTGTGGACATTCTCCCCGTGCCTGTGCAGGTTTCCACCAGGTGCTCCGATTTCTTCCCAGTCTGAAGATGTGCAGGTTAGGTGGAGTGGCCATGCTAAATTGCCCCATAGTGTCCAGGGACGTGCAGGTTAGGTGGATTAATCATGGGAAATGCAAAGTTACAAGGATAGGGTGGAGGGGTTGGGTCCGTGTAGGATGCTCTTCAGAAAGTTGGTGCGGACTCGATGGGCTGAACAACCTGCTTCCACACTGTAGGGATTCTATGATTAGTTGCACCAGTGTTGGATATCTTCTTGATACTACTATTTATGTGCACGACATGACAATGAACGTAGGCAAACTTTCTATTGTTGAAAAGACAATCAAACAGAGTCCTGCCTTCACTCAATAATTTTCCCTGTCTAAGCCAATGTCCTGAGGCAAATTAAGCCAGTTTACCAATGCATAAAAAATTCAGTGAGCTCAACATGGACTCGTCATCAAACCTGTGAGCCTTCTACTCAGGAATGCACCAGTGACTCATTGCTTAAATTTGCTAACAAATTGGGGAAACCAACTCTGAACTTAATAACAGAAGTAACTGCCATTCACACTCACAATAAAAGATGAACTACTTCCTATTCCCACCAAATTATTCAAATCATGTCCACGATCAGATATGAGACTCATTCATTAATCATCGATGGGCGAGTTTGATTTTGGCGTTCTATGTGGTACTGACATTGTGCATTCACAGGGAGTGGATACCAGGAGTCTGAGAGCAAGGCGCATTAGTGGAAAATCCAAAATAGACCATAGTATAGGATTTACAGCAGGTCAATAAACTCCCAGAGTAAGGTGGAATGTCAGGAAATAAATGCAAATGTTGAATCATACATGCCTTCAATGGTCAAAACTTTTAACCTTATCCATTCGTCCACTTTTTTTTAGTAATCAGAGTTAAAACAGATTGCTATTTTTGCCTTGGTGAGCTATGGTAGTTCCTGGACAAACACACACTAATTTTAAAAGTCGCACCAATACTTTCAATTGCCTTCATGGCCCTGACCCTCTATATCTATACAATCTCCTTCAGCTCTACAACCCTTGAAATATTTGCACTTCTCTTTACTCTGTACCCTTGAGCATCCCAATTCATTGGTGACCAAGTTGTCCTCTGTTCTCGGAGAATCTAAGACCAGAGGCCATAATCTCAAAAGTAAGGGTTGCACATTTATGACAGAGATGAAGAGAAATCTCTTCTCTCAGAGGAAAGTAAATCCATGGAATCCTTTACTGTAGGCTGGCTGCTGTAGATGGGTTGTTAAGTATATTAAAGACTGAGACAGATCTTTAAATCAGAAATCAAGGGTTATAGGGGAAAGGCAAGAAAGCAGAGTGGAGCATTATCAAATCAGCTGTTACCTCATTGAATGGCAGAACAGATCTGATGGGCAAAATGGCCTGCTTCTACTCTGGTGTCTCATGGTCTTGTGCCTTGAGATGCTTAACCTCTAAGCTCCAGAACACTCTTCCCTCTCCTCTAGTTCACATTTCTTCTTTAAGTTATTTCTTAAACCTACCTCAAGAGCACGTTTGGTCATCTGATCCAGTATCTTATACATCTTACTGTTCTATATTGCTTTATGATGCTCCTGTGAAATTCCTTAAGAGATTCTATCACATAGAACATAGAAGAATACAGCTCAGAACAGGCCCTTCGGCCCTCAAAGGCATAAAACAAATATAAGTTGACATTGTTGTTACAGCGTATTACCTTGTAAATTTCTAGAATCTTTTACACTTGGGAATTTATTAACTTACGGAATGAGAACTTCTTGAACGTTGTTCCATATTGCTTTTCCTCCCATTATAATCAGCAGCTGAGTTGACAGCTCTATAAGGCAGCCGCCTGGGTCACACTATAAATTTCACAAACAGAAGTTAACCTTTAATAAAAATCAAAGAACTGCAGAAGTTGGAAATCAGAAACATAAATAGAAATTGCTGGAGAAATTTAAGTTCAAACAAAATGCTGTTACAAATAAATGACCCAAGTTTAAGATAATAATGCTTCATGCAGTCAAAGACACTAAGTTGAGGGAGTTGTGACAACTCAAAGACAATAGGAAAATATTCCCAATGGCACCAGATGGACTGCAATGGGGAGGAGACAAAATATAGTCCTAGTAAGGGACTCGATAATTATGGGTATATGTATCTATGGACAAGGGTGCCAAATGATGAATTACCCACCTAGTTTGCCAGAGTAAAGAAATGACAGCTAGAGAGGAATTTGAAAAGTGGTAACTAGGTACAAACATTGAATCATACAGTACAGAGGAGACTCTTCAGCCCATCAAGTCCATACTGCCAATGCAACGCTAAATCTATCCCAGTCCCACGTTCTGGTGCTAGGCCCACAGCCTTGAATGTTATAACATTTCAATTATTCATCCAAGTACACTGTAAATGTTTTTTGATTACCTGCCTCAACCAGGCATGCATTCGAGAGCCCTACCACCCTCTGGGTGAAAAGGTTTCTCCTTGCATTTCCTCGAAACCTCCTGCCTTTCACTTTAAAGTTATGTATCCTAGTTAGTGGCCCTTTGGCTAAGGGAAACAGCTATTATCCATTCACCCTGTCCATGCCCCTCATAATCTAATACATTTCTATCAGACCTTCCCTCAACCTTTTCTGCTGAAAAGAAAACAACGTGAACTTACAGCTTCTCTTCATAGCTAAAATGCTCCATCCCTGGAAAAACCCTGGTGAATCTCTTTTGCACCCATTCCAGTGCAATCACATCCTGCCTATAGTGCAGAGATCAGAATGCCTCAACTGATAAGGGGAAGTGTCCCTATGCCTTCTTAAGTATCCTATTAATCTGCCCAACCGCCTTCAGAGATTTGTGGACAACACCCCATAATTCCTCTGTTCTTCTGAGTTTCCTAGTGTCCTGCCATTTACTAAATACTCCTTTTCTTGTTACTTTTTCCAAAATGCATCACCTCTCGCTTTTAAGGATTAAATTCCACCGACCACTGATCCACCCATGTGACCAAACCATTCATAACTTCTCATAACCGAAGACTTTCTTCCTCACTGTCAACCGCCCGGCCAAACTTCCCGTCATCTGCAAACTTATTTATCATCTCGCCCCAGTCCTCCTTTCACCTGCGTTGTTTATGTATATCATGAACAATAAGGGGCCCAGCACTAAGCCCTATGGTACACCACTGGACACTGGCCCCCAGTCATACAAACAGATTCTACCACCTACATAAGAAAGTAAGAACTAGGAGCAGGAGGCGGCCATCCGGCCCCTTGAGCCTGCCCTACCATTTAATAAAATCATGGCTGATCTTTTTGAGACTCAGTTCCACATACCCGTCTGCTCCCACAGTTCTGCTGTAGACTTACCAAGTATCTGCTGCGTATCTACTTTAGCCAGACCTGCATATTTTAATAAAATTCAGTTTTGCTTTTTAGCAGATCTTCTTCTTTTTCCATAAAACTTACGTGTTATTCCTAAACTCTACGCACCAAGTCTCATTTGCTGACCCTTCCAAGATATTGTCCCTCCTTACTGCAGTAATTGACCCATTAATTAACAATCTAACTCCAACGCTTCTCATGTGCTGCCTAGAGATCCTATACCTGGGAACCCTAGCACATGTTGGAAGAACATGACAAAGAACAAGAATGGTGAGGAAAAGGAGTAAATGCTATTAGAGGAATTAGTTTCTAAAACCAAAAGTTAGGTAATAATTTTTCCTTTATTGTCCAAGACACACACAAATTGGAAGAGACAGCAGATCTGGAAAATTAACATGCAGCTAAAGGGGCACCAATCTGGTGCAGCAGGGACATAGGCATCAGTTCTGGGATAGAAAGGAGCTGTGTTGATGAAACTGGTCACATCTGAACTAGTAAAAGTTAAAGTCACCACAGTCTTATGCTATGCCTGCCTCTTTGTAGGTTACTAGGACCTAAGCTATGCCTGTCTCTTTGTCCCAAGCTATGCCTGCCTCTTTGTAGGTTACTTGGACCTAGGCTATGCCTGCCTCTTTGTAGGTTACTTGGACCTAAGCTATGCCTGTCTCTTTGTCCCAAGCTATGCCTGCCTCTTTGTAGGTTACTTGGACCTAGGCTATGCCTGCCTCTTTGTAGGTTACGTGGAACAGTCCCTCTTCCGCACCTACATTGGCCCTAAACCCCACCTTTTCCTCCGTTACATTGATGACTGTATCGGCGCCGCTTAGTGCTCCCACGAGGAGCTCGAACAGTTCATCCACTTCAGCAACACCTTCCACCTCAACCTCAAGTTCACCTGGACTATCTCTAATACCTCTCTCTCATTCCTGGACCTCTCTGTCTCCATCTCGGGCAACCACCTAGAAACCGATATCCATTTCAAGTCCACTAACTCCCACAGCTACCTAAATACATCTCCTCCTATCCACCTTCCTGCAAAAATGCCATCCCCTATTCCCAATTTTTTCGCCTCCATCGCATCTGCTCCCAGGTTGAGGTATTCCACTCCCGTACATCTCGTCCTCGTTTTTCAAGGACCGCAATTTCTCCCCGGCAATGGTCAAGAACGCCCTCGACTGTGTCTCCCACATTTCCCATAACTCATTCCTCACACCCCCTCTCCGCAATAACAACTAAAAAAGAATCCCCCTCGTCCTCACATACCACCCCACCAACCTCCAGATCCAATGCATCATCTTCCGACACTTCCACCATCTGCAATCTGATCCCATCAACAAAGACGTTTTTCCCTCCCCACCCTTATCTGCTTTCTGGAAGGACCACTCTCTCCATGATTCCCTTGTCCTCTCCACACTCCCCTCCAGCCGCACCACACCCGGCACCTTTCCCTGCAACCGCAGCAAGTGCTACACCTGACCCACACCTCCTCCCTCAACCCCATCTCAGGCCCTAAGAAGACTTCCCACATCAAGCAGAGGTTCACCTGCACATCTGCTAATGTGGTATACTGCATCCGCTGTTCCCGTTGTTGCCTCCTCTACATTGGGGAAACCAAGTGGAGGCTTGGGGACCGCTTTACAGAACACCTACCCTCAGTTTACAATAAACAGCTGCACCTCCCAGTCGCAAACCATTTCAACTCCCTCTCCCATTCCTTAGACATGTCCATCCTGGTCCTCCTGCAGTGCCACAACGATGCCACCTGAAGGTTGCAGGAACAGCAATTCATATTCCACATGGGAGCCCTGCAGCCCATGGTATCAATGTGGATTTCATAAGCTTCAAAATCTCCCCTCCCCCTATCACATCCCAAAACCAGTACAGCTCGTCTCCACCTCCCTAACCTGTTCTTCTTCTCACCTATCCCCTCCTCCCACCTCAAGCCGCAATCCCATTTCCTACCTAATAACCTCATCTCACCCTCTTGACCTGTCCACCCTCCCTGGATTGACCTATCTCCTCCCTACCTCCCCACCTACACTCACCTTTACTGGCTCCATTCCCACCTCTTTAACTTGTCTGTCTCCTCTCCACCTATCTTCTCCTCTATCCATCTTTGATCCGCATCCCCCTCTCTCCCTATTTATTTCAGAACCCTCTCCCTCCCTCCCCCCATTTCCGATGAAGGATCTAGGCCCGAAACGTCAGCTTTCCTGATCCTAAAATGCTGCTCGGCCTGCTGCGTTCATCCAGCTCCATATCTTGTTATCTTAGACCACAGGGCTGCTCTCTCAATAAAGAGAGTCAACTGGTCGTGGTTCACCTGGAGTTCCACCATGCCTCTGTGGAGGGAAGAGGTTCAGAAGGAGAGTCCTTCACGGTACCATCAGCGGGTGTGGGAATTGAACCCACACTGCTGGCAACATGTGCACCACAAACCTGCCATTCAGCCAACTGAGCGCACTGAACTACAGCAGATGTTTTATTAACCAGCATCTACAGGAGGAGCCTGTTGATTAAATATTCTGCTTGATCAAGAGGCCCACATAACAAACGTAAAAACACACACTTAGTAACAGAAATGTAATGAGGGGTATACACATCACTGTTATACTTTACTTACAGCATAAATTATGAAATTATAATGCAACTTTGCCTTAAATAAAACTTACTGGCAGATAGCCTTCTCACTTGCACTCTCAACTGACTACTCCGACATTGAGGAGAATGTGATAATACAGCAAACGTCTGGTATTTAAGGTATATAATTTTTTCCAGTTTATCAAAATACCGGTTTAGAAGGTGATGATTTATGGGTGCAATGGACTGTCAACTGCAGCGGCCAGTGCCCATACCGAGGGCTCTTGACTGCAGTAGGCCCAGAGCGAGGACCTTGTAGTGAAATCCTGGAACCATGCTTAGAACCCAGCCAATGGAAGTGAGCTCTATTTAAATACTTCCTCTTTATTCTTTTTTATCTTAAACTGGCAGTGGACTGTGGCCACAGAACACTATTCACTGTATTTCCCTAGGTATATATGACAATAAATCATTTAATCATTCCTTCATTCAATGTTCTGATGAAGAGTCGTTGTGGGCTTCAAACATTAACTCTGTTAAGTCTGCCAGACCTGCTGAGTTTCTCCAGCATTCTCTGGGTTTGTTTCAGATTTCTAGCAACCACAATATTTTGCCTTTATCACTGAACTTTGTGATTTATTTTTGGAACATGCACATTGCTGGGGAGGTCAGCATTCATTGCCAATTCATAGTTAGCTGAAAGACAGACCTCTTTTTGGAACTGATAACGGTTTTGATACAAGTTGGTGGTTTTCTGGGCTGCTTTAGAGGGCAGTTAAGAGTCAACCTAATTGCTGTGGAACTTCAGTCAAATATAGTGTCTCTGGGTGTGAGGTTGGAAAAGCACAGCAGGTCAGACAGCATCCGAGGCGCAGGAAAGTCAACATTTCAGGCAGAAACCCTTTGTTCGGACTCTCTTTCGCCAAATATTAGGGGCGGCACGGTGGCTCAGTGGTTAGCACTGCTGCCAGGGACCTGGGTTCGATTCCACCCTCGGGCAACTGTCTGTGTGGAGTTTGCACATTCTCCCCGTGTCTGTGTGGGTTTCCTCCGGGTGCTCCAGTTTCCTCCCGCAGTGCAAAGATGCGCACGTTAGGTGGATTAGCCATTCTATATTGCCTGTGCGGTTCAGGGATGTGTAGATTAGGTGGGTTACAAGGGGACAGGTCTGGGCTCTGATGTTTAGTGTGGACTTGTTGGGCCAAAGGGCCTGTTTCCACACTGTAGGGATTCTATTATTCTATTCTATTGGCTAGAACAGGGAAAGCATGGCAGGATTGCTTCTCTAAAAGGACAAAATTGAGCCAGTTGAGATTTTCACGGCAATCCAACAGCCTCAATTCATTTTAAATGCTACCAGCATTTTATCTCCTGAGTTTTTAAAAACGGAGTTAATAACCTCAATGTTACTATGGGATATGAATTCATCTTCCCTGACTATCATCTCGTTACCTGTGGATTTCTAATTCAGTAACAAAGCCACAGTCACATAACACAACTATAAAAATGTAAATATTAAATGTGTGATTGGCAAGCTAATTAAACATTTTCTGTGTTTATTCACAGTACCTCTTCATTTCTGAATCTCCCCAACCAGTAAACTGGATCTCCAGGATAACCCACAATCTTGCCTTTGAAGAAAGCAATGTAGAAGCAAGAGGAATAGTAGTTGACAAATTGGAAGAGAAACATCTTCACAGTTAGACTGTTTTCATAGTCTGTCTGTGTTCTTGGAAGCTCTGTGTAAAAAGGGAGGAATTCAATCATAAATAACTAAACTTAAAAAATAAATAATGTTTGTATGAGAAAATAATGTAAAAGAGAGAAGAGTTCAGATGATCAGCAAATCTATTTGTAATCTTTCACAGTGTCAAACTCATCATGTTCCCACTGCAATTTTTAACAAGCAATAACATGCATCTGTATAGCAATCCAGAAATTCAGTAATGCTCTGAAGTGCCTGACTATATCCTCCACAAACATTCTGATGAGGGGCCTGAACTTAGTGCCTTCTGGGACAAAAGCTACAAACAAAGTCAAGCAGATATTCAATGGGACCAAGTTGGATATCCCATTGTAATGAGGATGTAGATATACAATTCTGTTTACAGTATCAAGCAAATTGAGTCCAGGAGCATTGTGTCTTGAATGGCACATGTTTAGTTACTGCAATATATGCACAAGGTTAGGATATTATTGATTAATTTAAGCATTTAATAAGGAGTCCATTTATAAACTACTGACATTATCAATCACAAGATGGATTTCTCCTAGGATTTTTTTGTCATTCACAGGATGTGGCACCACTGACCAGAATTTATTGCCCATTTCTAATTACACAGATGGCAAATAAGAGTCAACCACATTACTGTGAGTCCAAAGTCACATGTAGGTCAGACCATGTAATAACAGCAGTTTCCTTCTTAAAGGGCCTTAAAGAAACCAACAGATTTCATAGTCATTCGTAGATTCTTAATTCCAGACATCAGTACATCATCAGCTTAGGCAGGGTTTGAACTCAGGTCCCCAGATCATTTACCTGGGTCTCTGTATTAATAGTCTAGTGACAAAACCACTAAGCTATCACCTTTCCTGACATTTAAAACGTCATATTTTGATCCATTCTGACTGAATTTGAAAAGTGAACTTACCAAAGTCCGTGATCCATATTGCCACTCTTTCATAAAGAATATTCAAAATCATAATGAACAAAAAGTTAATGAGAGATGCTGTTACAGAAGTTGCCATCTGTGGGGTCAGGTAGTCTTTGAGAGGTTCCAGATTTTCATCTATTGCTTCTGGCAGCTTGGCAGAGAAGTTAAAAAAGGCAGCCAACCGATAGACAATAATAGCAATTACTGTGGCAATAATTAATGAGATCTGGAAGAGTATGAGACAAAGCATTTAAGTATCATGAAATCCAAAGAAAATTAATTTAAAATCCATTAAATTTAACAGACATTCTTGATATTTTTAACTTTTAAACAATACATATTTCTGTTTTATAGACAGAAAAGAAAAACTCTCTCCAATATGCACTTGGAGTTTACAGAGATGCAGCAAATACAAGAACAGACTACCTCAAGAATACAAATTCAATGAACAGACAGTGGGTTAAATAAAAGGAGAGCTCCAAGAAGATCAGTAGTTTTGCATCTCTTAGCACACATTTATTGAATGACCATAAGGTGATTACCTACCATCAGCAAAACAACATTTTGATTCCTTGCTTTTTATTTAACTTTCAAGTCACTTAGTGTCTCAAAATTGCTCAATCTTTAATTTCTTTCCTAACAAATAATTTTAATATCTTTTATTTCTGTCAATTATTCACCATGTTCTTCTTGCTTCCTGTTTTGATTTTACTTTTTTTTACAATTCGCTTCTTACCCCATTTTATGCTCTTATCCTTCCCCCTCTAAAGCTTTCACTGACAATCTTTAATTCTTCTTTGTAGACAGCACTATGATTAAACATTCACAATGTTCAAAATTTGGTTAAGTAACGTCAGATTAGAAAACTAATACTGATGTTGACGTGTGGTCATGGGAAGATAGCACACAACTTCAGTGCACAGCTAGCGGGTGGCAATAAGGCAATGCCATATCACAGGATTCCAACATAGTGAAATGTGCAAATTCTTGGTTGAAACGTGTTATTGTTGAACAATCCATGATATGTGCACATAGTCTGTCTCTCTCTCTCTCACACACATAGACACAGACACAGACACACACACACAGACACACACCAACAGAGTGATGTTTCTGCTCTTCCTCCAAGGAGGCAAAAGGTTTTCAGTTTATCACAGGGTCCCTACAAATTAGAAGAAGGCTATTCAGCCCATCAAGTCTACACTGCCCCCTCAAAGAACATCCCATTCAAACTGACCCTGCATCTCCCATGGCTAATCTACCTAGTCTGCACATTCATGAACACAATGGGAAATTTAGCATAGTGAATCCATATAACCTGCACATCTTTGGACTGTGGGAGGAAACCTACGCAGGCTTGGGGAGATTATGTAAACTCTACACAGACAGTTGCCTGAGGCTGGAATTGAACCCAGGTCCCTGGTGCTGTGAAGCAGCAGTGCTAACCACTGAGCCACTCTGCTGCCTTGGTGACACCTTTATATGCCTTTAGAAAGGTGTCGTGTGTTAGTGCAGGCTTGCAATAGGGTTTGGGCTTATTCCTGATTTGAAGTTTTCTTTCCTTCTTCTCAAGCTTACTCCCGTTTTCTCTCCTGTCTCTTCACTTTTACTTTCAGTTTCTTCAATCTGCCTCTTTCATATCAATATTGTCTAGTTACCTATTTGGAGTATTTGGAACATTACCTATTTCTGCGAAACAAAAATGAACAGTCAAAGTGAATTGCTGTGCGAGGAAAAAGAGATTCTTTAAAACTTGGAGTGCAATACACTTATTTAGAAGATGAGAGAAAATACAGAACATTTTCACTCAAATGTTTACCTTCTTGTCTCACACTCTTTCTGTACAGGCTGTCCTCAACATTCCAGAGTTGCTAATCACAGCTCATGCTTCAGTATCACTTTGAGGAAAGGTGATCAGGGAGACTTCAAGAACTATCTCAGCTGTTCTGGCACAACAAGGTGTAGAGTTGGATGAACACAGCAGGCCAAGCAGCATCAGAGGACACCTGCTTGGCCTGCTGTGTTCATCTAGCTCTCTGCCTTGTTGTCTCAGATTCTCTAGCATCGGCAGTTGCTGCTTTCTCAGCTGTTATGGTGACTGAATGTGCACTGTCGGCAGTACTTAATGCATACTCTAACCATTGAAACAGAGAAAACAGGAGCAGGAATAGAACATTCGGCCCTTCAAGCTGGCTCCATGGCTGATCATCCAACTGAATATCTTGTTCCCACTTTCTTTCTCGACCCTTTGATCCCTTTAATCCGAAGAACCATATCCATCTCTACATCAATCATGCTAGCTATCTAGCCAACCTAACAATTGAATGCCAAGGTATTTCACAGAACTTGAAAATCTTCACCTCAGCTGTAACTGTTGCTACAGCGTTATTGAGAACTTAGATTAAATCCATGCAAAAGAATGATTATTAAAATATATATGGCTCCTGTAGAAGAATTAGTGCTTTCACAAGCCCAGCCATGATGGGGTTTTCCCCTCTCTGCCATATGATCAGTTTCTGCTGTTCAACACTCTTAGCATTGCTCAAATTAACTTTTGGCACACTGTAGCAAACATGCTCAACTGCTTCCTATTTTCCTCACTGAAAAATCCTGAAGTTTGTGGCTACATCACCCGCTTCCTTCAGGGGCAATTTCCAAGCATTTTCCTTTTAAAATAATCATGCTCTGCATTGACTGAACCATCCCCATCTCCTTGGAATAAATTAACAAAGTAATAAATAATATCAACACTGGACCTACCCAAAAAAGAACTGTGCTTCCACCGCAAACCAGTCGCATACATTTTCCACAGGCTGTGTAAGGAACCAACTCTTCTTCCTGTAAATAAAGAAATCATAACTATTATCAAGTGTTTTATAAAGTTAAAAACATGCAACTTTCTAGCCTGTCACTCAGATGAGAGACTTGATTTGAAGCCTCAGCTCTCCACATTGAAGATGAGTCAATGGTATGGATCTATATTTCAGGTTTGGATGGATCTCATTAAACTTGGACTGACTATATAAAAATGACTCTTCTTTTACCGAAGTGCAACTTGAAAAATGCAGTGCAAGTTACCACAAGCAAAATCAAAAGAATGTAAATTGTTCCGTTCAACATGATTGCATTGCCAACTTTGGATGGAAAAATAATTGCACAGATTGGAATTTTCTTCAATCTACAATATATCGGTGCCGTCTCTCAGTTTTCCTTTCCGGTTTTGAAAAAGCCACAAAGCAGAGATTTTCATTTTTATGTGAACCTACAGTGTGATTTGTGCATCTGATATAAACTTAAATGAAAAGGGAAAGCAAAATCTTGTCAGAAAGTCACCTTGTATGCATTTTAACAAGTATTGACAGGCATACTCAATCCACTCATTTACCTGTGTGATCGGATTTTTTTTTGGAATAGTGCATTTTGCTTCATATTCTGGTCGTCGTGGTTCTTCCTGCTCCAGTTCCACCGTGTCCCACTCATACTCCAATGTTGCCTGACGGCGTTTCCAGAACTCCAAAAACACAGTCACTGCCAAATATCATGTGGTGTTATAATAGCTTCCAAACATCAGTAATGAATTATTGCAGGATTTCACTTAGAAACAAGTCAAACGGAAATGAAATCCAGCAGCAAAGCTAAATTGTTTGGAAGGTTACTTGCTGTGATTTTGAATAAATTGATTATTAATGCGTCACAAGAAGCAGCTATTAATGCTGCATGGCGAAAGTAGTTCACAGCACAAGAGTGAAATACAGTTGTAAAATGATGACAATTTTCATAATGACCTTTCTCTGCCATTTAACCTTATTAGAATCCAAGATAATAAAATGTGAGGCTGGATGAACACAGCAGGCAAAGCAGCATCTCAGGAGCACAAAAGCTGACGTTTCGGGCCTAGAATCCAGTTCAGTTTAGACAGATTATTTGTGATGGATTGGGATTATGGGACTAGATGGGATCCATATCATTTGCTTACTTAGATATCACCAGATGGTTGTTTCTATTAAATCATCTAGGACAGATCAGTGAACATAATAGAATACGGATTTGCTGCACTCTTTCAGGAACATATAGCAGAAAAGTGATTAGCCAGTTGGCATGATATTGAGAAATGGAACATCACCATTTCCTACGGCACTGCATAGTTGCCTTGGGAGGGAGTGGCAGAAAGACAGGGTTCCAAAAATTCTTTTCAGGGTTCTTCTATAGCTGGCTGTACTTTCTCCCTTCCAGCCCATTGTTGTTTCAAAATGCATTCATTTCTGAGAAATGGGCATTACTAGCTGGGCCAGCATTTATTGCCTTGCCCTAGCTGCCCTTGAGAAGATGGTGGTGAGCTGCCTTCTTGAACCGCCACAGTCCATCTACTGTGTGTTGACCCAGAATGCCAGCAACAGTGAAGGAACGGCGATATATTTCCAAGTCAGGATTGTGGCTGGCTTGGAGGGGAACTCAAAGATGGTGGTGTTCCATGTACTTCCCGTCCTTGTGCTTCGAGATGGAAGTGGTCTTGGGTTTGGAAGGTGCTGTCTGCGAATCTCTGGTGAATTTCTGCAGTGCACCTTGTGGATGGTACACACTGCTGCTACTGTGTCAGTGGTGGATGCTTATCTAAGGAGTTGCTTAATAGATCTTTTTAGCGTTTCATTTTGCAGAAAGCAACAATCAGAAACAATGTAAACATAATGACAGTTTTGAAACCAAAACAGCTGCCATTTACTTACCCCAAATTCCCATAAACACTGCGTAGGCTAGAGTTCCATAGTTGTCAAATACAGACAATTTCTGTGGAAGATGCATAAAAACATAAGTAACCTCTGATTAATATAATGCTAAATATGAACTGGACTTTAAATGTTTAGTGCTATTCTTATAAAGTATTTTATTTTTATGTAGAATGTGTAATGCCATATTTAATTTCACACAATACCCAACACAATATGGAATCACTGGCATTTATAAAGGTGAATACACTGGGTTTTGACAAAGCTCAACATTTGGCACAAATTATGAGTTTGCCCTTCTCAAAAGAACAGATAACGGAAGGGAATGTCAGAGATAAGGAATTTAAGTGAAAATCTAATTACATTGTACTCAATTTCCATTGACAATATTTTGAAATTGAAATTAAGGTATAATTATAAGTGTTTTTATTTTTGCACTTCCTGCAAAATGAAAAGTTTGCAAAGGTGACTCAATCTACAAAAGATGCTTGCTTTAAGGGATACTTGCAATCGACTGAAAGTATCAATGACACACAGGCATGCAAATCTAATTTTTAACACTGCACTTTATCCCTCCTGGGTTTGACTCGGAGACATAATTTCTCTGTAATGCTTACTAAGAGAGATGATCTCAGAGGTCACCGCCCATTCTATAGCTCAACTCGGAACACATCTGCAGAATTTGATCCCCATTTAAAAGCCCGTGGCTCAGTGGTTAAAGCTCCTGTCTCACGATACTAGGGAACCAGGTTCAATTCCAACCTTGGGGACTGTCTGTGTAGAGTTTGCACATTCTCCCCGTGTCTGCACGGGTTTCCTCTGAGTGCTATGGTTTCCTTCCACAGATGTACAGGTTAGATGGATTGGCCAGGTTAACTTGCCCATAGTTTCAGTGGTGAGTTAGCATGGGAAATGCAGGGTTATAGGGATAAGGTGGGTGGGTGGGATCCTCTTCAAAGAGTTGGTGTGGACTGATGGACTGAATGGCCTGCTTCCACACTGTATGGATTCTGTGATAGAATTTTTTTTCTGGATTTTTAAAATAGAGTAGATGTGATGCATTAGGATTGTCAAAAGGCATTTGCCAAGTGCCACACAAATTGTTTTTCATCGCAAGAGCACATAGTGTTGAGGACGATATACTACCATTGGGGATTGGGTGACTAAAAGAAAACAGAGTCAGAATAAATTGATACTGTTCAGATGGGCAAACTGCAACTAGTAGAACATCAAACAGAGCATTTAGGGTCCTATTTAAATGTTATTTGTGGCTTATGTTAACGACTTAGATGAAGTGACCAACCACATTACAGTGAAATTTGCAGAGGAAACATATATAGATAAGGAAAGCTGTGAAAAGGATACAGAGAGCTTGCAAAGTGACACAGATAGGTTAAATAAGTGGCACAAAATTTAGCAGATGGAGTATCATTTGCAAAAATGTGAAGTTTTCCACTAACACGAGAAGTATGGAAAAGCAGAATATTATTTCAATGGCAAAAGACTGCAGAATGCTGCAGTAAGGAGGAATCTGAGTGTCTCTAATTGAACCAAGTAATTGGGAAAACAAATAGAATGCTGATCTTTATTTCAAGGGGAATGGAGCATAAAAGTAAGAAGGTTTTTTTTTGAAGAGCTTTGGTGAAATGGCATTTACAGTGCAATATAGAGTCAGGTGGCTTGAATAAAGGAGGAACAGACTTGCATGGGAAGCAATTGAGAGAAAGTTCATTAGGCTAATTTCTGAAATTAGAGGTTTATTTTAAGTGGAAAACTTGATCGATGTGGGCATACAGTAATTGGAGTTTAGGAGTTCGAAAGGTACATTTTATTAAAACACACAAGATGCCAAGATGGGACTGGTGTGGTGGTTGACAAGGTAGATGCTGAGTGGGTGTTTCCCTTCCTAAGGGAATCTAGACTGGGGGACAGAAACTAAAACTAAGAAGACTCCCATTTAAGGCAAAGACAAGGAGGAGTTTATTCTCCAATGATTATTATTCCTTAGAATTCTCTTCCCAAGAAAGCAATAGGAATTGGGTATTTGAATAGAGTCAACATAGAACATAGAATATTACAGCACAGTACAGGCCCCCGATCTCAAGCCCATCTAACCTACAATATTTCATGTACGTCCATATGCTTATCCAATGACGACTTAAATGTACCTAAAGTTCTGGATGTGAGTTTGCTCGCTGAGCTGGAAGGGTAGTTTTCAGACGTTTCGTCACCATTCTAGGTAACATCATCAGTGAGCCTCCGACGAAGCTTCGTCGGAGGCTCACTGATGATGTTACCTAGAATGGTGACGAAACGTCTGAAAACTACCCTTCCAGCTCAGCGAGCAAACTCACATCCAGAACCTCAACCTGAGCTACAAATCTTCTCAAAACTCGCTAGTACCTAAAGTTGGTGAATCTACTACCATTGCAGGCAAAGCATTCCATTCCCTTACAATTCTCTGAGTAAAGAAACTACCTCTGACATCTGTCCTATATCTTTCACCCCTCAATTTAAAGCTATGCACCCTCGTGCTCGTCGTCACCATCCTAGGAAAAAGGCTCTCCCTATCCACCCTATCTAACCCTCTGATTATTTTATATGTTTCAATTAAGTCACCTCTCAACCTTCTTCTCTCTAACGAAAACAGCCTCAAGTCCCTCAGCCTTTCCTCGTAAGACCTTCCCTCCATACCAGGCAACATCCTAGCAACTGTCCTCTGCACCCTTTCCAAAGCTTCCACATCCTTCTTATAATGCGGTGAGCAGAACTGTACACAATACTCCAAGTGCGGCCGCACCAGAGTTTTGTACAGCTTCACCATAACCTCTTGGTTCTGGAACTCGATCCCTCTATTAATAAAAGCTAAAACACTGTACGCCTTCTTAACAGCCCTGTCAACCTGGGTGGCAACTTTCAAGGATCTGTGTACAGAATCAGTCAAGACAAATCAGTCAAGACTGATTTAGACAGATTATCAATCTTTAAGGGAGTCAAAGGTTAAGATAACAAAGTGGAAACTGGAGTTAAAGCCACAATCAGATCAACCAGAATCTTGTCAAATGGTGCAGCAGGTTCAACAGGCTGAATTTCCTTCTCTTGCTCTTTTTTCTTAAGATTTT
This sequence comes from Stegostoma tigrinum, assembly GCF_030684315.1. NCBI lineage: Eukaryota > Metazoa > Chordata > Chondrichthyes > Orectolobiformes > Stegostomatidae > Stegostoma > Stegostoma tigrinum. The sequence continues at coordinate 57,603,064 of NC_081371.1, forward strand.
ATCATTCAAATACTTCCAACAATTCTGTTTTGAAGCATTTAATTTGCATGACACCCCAACCTAACTAGACTGAAATATTATGAGAATGAGTAACAACATATGTACGTTATATTTTTCAGATGTATTAAGCAAAAGAAAAACATTTTTTTGTCTCCGTTCCTCTTTGCAATAAACCTCCTAATTTGTATATTCATTCATAAATCTACCAAGGAATTAAATTCAGTTGCTGTTCTGGATGAATTATAAGTCATTTATTGCTTTTTTTTTCATTTCAGGTACCCAAAACTATCTTGCAATAAGAACCACATAGTGATTAAAAGCAAAATACTGTAGATGCTGAAAATATGAGATAAACACAGAGGATGGTGTAAAAAGCTCAGCAGGTCTGGCAGCATCCACAAAGAAAGAAACAGTTAATGTTCTGAATCTGGTAATGACTTTTCTTTAAACTGTAATTAAATTTGGAGCATTGGTCATTTTAAGAATTATACTTAAATGTTGGTTAGGTTGCAGTTCTCGTTGTCATACGGGTAGAAGGATGTAATTTGCACTGGAAGGGATGCAGAGAAGACTCAAGAGGCAATCTGGGGTGGCACGGTGGCTAAGTGGTTAGCACTGCTGCCTCACAGGGCCAGAGACCGAGGTTCTATTCCATTCTTGGGTGACTGTCTGTTTGAGTTTGCACATTCTCCACATGTCTGTGTGGGTTTCCTCCCACAGTCTAAAGATGTGAGGGCTAGGTGGATTGGCCATGCTAAATTGTCCTGTAGCATTCAAGGATGTGTAGCATAGGTGGGTTAAAGGGGATGGGTCTGGGTGCTCCAAGGGTCAGTGTGACTTGTTGGGCCAAATGGCCTGTAAACACACTGTAGTGATTCTATGTTATATTATCTTAGGGCATTTCTGTGATAAAGAGGGGCTGGATAGGCTTGTGTTATTTTCTTTAGAGCAGAGAAGGTTGAGGGGAGTTCTGATAAAGATGTACATGATTATGAGGGGCATTAACAGGGTAGACAGGAAGCAGCTGTTCCCCTTAGTTGAAGGGTCAATGGCAAGGGGACACAATGTTAAGGTGAAGGGCAGGTGGTTTAGAGGAGATTTGATTGATTGGTTGATTTTATTGTCACGTGTACTGAAATACAATGAAAAGCTTCATTGACGTGCGGTACAGGCAGATCACAGCAAGCAAAGGGTGTACAGATCAAAAAGACTTAGAGGCGTGCAGGTTACATTATTTGAGGCTAGAGCCCATTCAGTAACAGCCAGAAAGAAGCTGTTCTTGAACCTGCTTGTACGTGTTTTCAGGATTCTACTTCTTTTGTCTTGATGGAAGAGATTGTAGGAGATGGGTGTTTTGGGTCTTTGATGACGTTGTCCACCTTTCTGCGGGAGCGAGCCGTGTAAATGGAGTCCATGGATGGAAGGTTGGCTTCTGTGATGATCTGGGCTATGCACATCACCTTCTGTAGTTTCTTACAGTCCTGGGCAGAGCAGTTGTCGTACCAGGCCGTTATGCACGTGGGCAGTATACTTTGAATGGTGCATCTGCAGAAGTTGGTGAGGGACCTTATGGACATGCCAAATTTCCTGAGCTGCCTGAGGAAGAAGGGGCATTGTTGTAACTGCTTAACTGTTGCATTTACATGGGAAGTCCAGGATAGGTCATGTGTTATCGTCACTCTGAAGCAAAATCACAGAGTGCTGGGGATCTGGAATGCATTGCCTGGGAGGATGGTGAGCCAGGAAACAACACAAGCTTTAAAATGTATGTGATGAAGACTTGAAATGTCGTAACATTTAAGCCCATGGGGCAGGCGCTGGAAAGTGGGATTAGTGTAGATACGTTGGCACAGGCCTGATGGGCCAAAGGGCCTCTTCTGTGCTGTGTGACTGCGTATAATATATACACTTTGGTGCACTTACCCTTGATGATTCACATGTAACATTGAGTCTCCAATAAGTACAATCTCGGTCACACTGGGGACACATGATCATACGACCTCCAATCTCAGGATCACACACTTCCTGACTGTAAAATGAAAGCAAAATTGTAATTGTTGTAATATAGTCCAACAACTTAGCTGCAATGTAGTTATTTGCAACATGAAAGCTTATAATTTCATGTATTCTGTCTGATGATGAACTGTGATAATATAGTAAGTGAAGTGGTGACATAATGGAGCGGCACAGTGGCTCAGTGGTTAGCACTGCAGCCTCACAGCACCAGGGATCTGGGTTCAATTCCAGCCTCAGGCAACCTGTCTGTGTAGAGTTTGCACATTCTCCCCATGTCTGCATGGGTTTCCTCCAGGTGCTCCAGTTTCCTCCCACAGTCCAAAGATGTGCAGGTTAGGTGGGTCGGCCATGCTAAATTGCCTGTAGTGCTCAGGGGTGTGTGGGTTATAGGGGGATGGGTCTGGGTGGGATGCTTCAAGGAGCAATGTAAACTTGTTGGGCCAAAGGGCCTGTTTCCACACTGTAGGGAATCTAATCTAATCTAACCACACGTGAATTGCTACAAGTGATTCTAAAAATCATGAATTACTATAAAATTCAACAAACCTTTCACTTTTGACACTTTGAAGAGGTCACAAACTTGACCAAAAGCTGAATTGAAATAAATGGCAGAGATGTTCAACCAATGCCCAAAGCAGCTGTAAAGTAGAGATTGCAGTGTCTGCCCAAAGCCACGGTCAGGAGAGTTTGATTTTTTGTAAATAAAAATAGAAAGCGCTAGAAAAAAACTCAGCAGGTCTGACAGCATTTCTGGAGAGAGTGAGACAGAGTTAACATTTCAATTTGTCCAGACGTAGATGAAGTTATGAGTAGAGTTATATTGAACTCAAAACCTTAATTCTTCCTCTGCAGATACTGTCAGACTTGAGTTTTTATAACTCTTCTTATTTTCAGTCCAGACCTCCAACATCCACAGGGTTTTTTTCTTTCAATCAATTTTGAGTGCACAATTGCAATGAATAGCATTCTGTAGAGGTATGGTGCATACATAATAAAGTGAGTTGTGGAGAATTGTTTGAGCAAATTTGTTAAGGCTCACAGACATAAATCCTGGTGAAACGCTCTGAAATTCACACGAAACTGACTTATGGTAAAATTCAGCACATTGTGGTCTCATAACATCTTAAATCTTTAAACTATATTTATAATGATGGATAAAAAAAATTACTGCCAGACTAGTCAATCAGCAGCAACACAATAAGGCTAATCCACCATTGAACAATTAAGTTTAGCTGCAGGATTACAGTTAATGAATTTGTAGCTATTTCAATGGACTCAATCTTATGTCTTTTGACTAAATCCAAGTGGTGGCGAGATTTTTGGATTTTTTTTAGTGTGAGACCCAGCATTTGTTTTCACTATGTCATACCAAACTCACCTCAATAATCGAAAGAACTGCAGATGATGTAAATCAGGAACATAAACAAACGTTGCTGGAAAAGTTCAGGAGGTTCAGAACATCTGTGAAGAAAATTCAGAGTTAATGTTTCAGGTCCGGTGACCCTTCCTCAGAGCTGGACCTGAAACACTAACTCTTGACTTTGCTTCACAGATGTTGCCCAACCTGCTGAGCTTTCTCAGCGACTTCTGTCTCTGTCACCTCAATAATCACTCAGTAATCAGATCCAAAATGGCAGCGGGGCAGGAGTCCTCGGCCCCAGCTTTTCCACTCCGTCCGGTTCTTTGCTTTCTTTCCCTCTCATGTTTTTCTCTCTGTCTTTGTTCTTGGCGATGTCCTGAACTACCGGCCCTGGTGCAGACTTGGGCTCTCGGCCTCAGCGTGGATCCGGATCTCTCGTCCCGACATAGCGGTCTCACCGTGGCCCTGGTGTGGTCTCAGCATGGGCTTCCAGACTCACAGTGATTCTAGAGCAGTCTCCTGGCCTTGAAAACCTTAAGTGAAGCCCACCACAGTCTGGAGTCATGGCCTGGTGTCGAGCAGCCAGAGCAGACTGAATTGAAAGGACTGTTATTTTGAACTTTCAATTTCTTTATTTTTCTAATTTATTCCATGATCTGTAAAGCTGGGCTTTTTATTTCTTTTTTTTTCCAATTTCTTTCCCCCTAACCATTTGTACTTAAGAATTTGTACCTAAGATGGTGCCATGGTGACTTGTAAACTTTTTGCTCAACTCGTTTGAGTATGTGGGCTAATAAAGCTAATTCTACTTCTACTTACCCAGCCCCTTTGATAGTCGTCATATACGATTCTGGTCCCATCTTACCACTTCCCATTTCCTGGAGCAACTCATCACTCAATGGATATGCTGGAATTCACTGGTATCCCTCGACCCCGTGCCATCTTTGAAAGCTTGTTGTGCACCCAGACGAACACTGTCCATTCAAAGGTGCCCTGCACTGTTTCTGATGTTTGCCCTGGACACGGCAGGTAGGGTGAATGGTGGCCTGGAGGTCCTGCTGGACAAGGTGATGCAAATGTGAGATTTCCTCCTCCCCTAGGACCAGCTGTAGAGGCCATGAGACCAGAGCAGGCCAGACTTGTTCAAGTTGCCATCCAGGTTGGAACAGTCTCAGCCATCTGGGGGAATGTCTGGGAGTGTAGGGAGGAGGTCAATGACCTTCTTCACAGTCAGGATACGTTCCACTATTTTCTCTCTGATGTCTCACACTCACTCTCTCTTTCTCTGTTACTGCACCCACCTTGCACCAAGGCTTATGCTCCACCATTCTCACTACGCCTGAAATGTGTTCCGTCACTGTCTGTCACCCGCTCGAGACCCTGACACCACTAACCCTGCATGCCCTCTGCACTGCCTACTCACTCACTCAGGTCAACTCTCCACCTGCATCATAAATAACAGCTCTATCACCCACTTTCATCTCCTGCAATACCTGCCCCTTTCTCATTCCAGCAGCAAAACAGCCTGCATGAGGCCAGAAAGACACAAGGTTGCGAAAAGTGATCTGCCTAACAAGCAGAGAGGACAGGATCTTGACTCTGACCACCCTGAGTGATTGACTTACCATGCCCAAGCTACTGGTATCAGAGGCTATCCTTGGCTTTGTGTGCCGGTACCCACTACTGTAAGGTATCTCCCCTGTTTTGACTGAGACCTGCTGACAATAATGGCAAGCTCCTTTCTTTTATGTTTGCGCTAAACGGCATGGTAAGAGAGAAGTAATGGGAGCCTGGTATCTCAGGTCGAGGGGGCAAAGCACAAAAGGGCAAGGCAATGCATGGCCGGGAGCATCCAGGTATAGGTTGAGTGAATAGCTTGGAATAGCCCTGAGCTGAGTGTGTCCTTGCTGCAGCATTACAGTAATACCTGCTGATGCAGTCCAAGTGGTAGAGGTGTTGATGTTGACAAAGTCATAAGTCACACGATACCAGGTTATAGTTTCAAACTGGTGCAGTCCAAGATGCAGCACTGAATACAGGAATGTAGGTGGATTGAAAATATGCCATGAGCTGTATTAGGGGCAGGCACAAGTCACACGCCAATGTCGTGTGTGTGTGTGTGTGTGTGTGTGTGTGTGTGTGTGTGTGTGTGTGTGTGTGTGTGTGTGTGTGTGTGTGTGTGTGTATGCAGCCACACCCTATACTTTCCATGTTGAGTTTTCTTGATGTCTAGCTTGTAAAGTCAGTTAGAAAGCTGAATACTGATGAGGTGAGTTGTGCCACCAGCAAGGCACAATTAGTTATTGCTGCTGGGCCTGCTGTGATCCAGCCTCACATTTCATTATCTTGGATTCTCCAGTATCTGCAGTTCCCATTATCACTAGTTATTGCTGCTGCTTAGTGAGAATCTCTCTGTACTATGCTCCTGACACTGAGATGTCCGACTCTGCCACACATCTCCCCATCACTCAGATCCCTGTTAGATTTTATTCGATGTTACTGCCAGTGGAAGTGGTGATCTACCCAAGGCTCATTTCTCATTTTCTCAGCTCATTTCTCCAATACTTTTCAGCCTTGTATTTTCCTGCTCAATTGCTGTAGGAGCCTCGTATTTTCAATTTCATGACGTCTAACAATTATTTTCTCTCTCTTCTTCTTGGCCTACACCCCTCAATTCTTCCTTCAACAATTTCATTTAACAAAATTGTCATGCCTTAAAATAATACAGGCAGTCCAACCTTCTTGTTGTTCCTTGAAGAAACACACTAATCACCTTTACTCCTTTACCATCCTGTGCATAATTGCTCTGTGCAGGATAGACTGCTTGAATCTGAACGGTATCTGGTGAAACGTAACTTTTGCAATCAGGCATAGGGTGAGACATCATTGCCTGTTATCACTATTGCTAACATCTCTGCAGGAGCCAAGTTGGAAGAAGCACCTCAAACAGGTACAGAAAGCTATCAAAGTAGGAGGTCAATCAGTTAATCTGGTGAGATTTACAGGTGATCAGGCTCTAGTCACTAGCACAGCAAAAGATGAGGGTTGGATTCGAAATGTTCACTACAGAATAAATTTGTGAAAATGCTTTGACAATAGTCACAGAATCCCTACAGCGTAGAAGCAGGTCATTTAGCCCACTGAGTCCACACCAAACCTCCGAAGAGCGCTCCTTCCAGATCCACCCGCATAACTCTGCATTTCCCATGGCTAACCCTAGCTTGTACATCCCTTGACACTGTGGACAACTTAGCACAGCCAATCCACCTAACCTGCACATCTTTGGACTGTGGGAGGAAACCAGAGCACCCAGAGTAAACCCATGCAGACACGGGGAGAACAGGAAAACTCCATACAGACTGTCACTCGAGGCTGGGATTGAATCTGGTCCCTGGCACTGTGAGGCAGCAATGATAACCACGGAGTCACTGCGCAGGCTGCAAATGGGTCATGAAATGGGTGTGCCAGCAGAAAGTTGCAATCTATGCACTGATGAGAACACTGCACACATCAGTATGAGGAGTTATTTGGATGTCACTGAGGTGGCATGTTATATTTTTCCACATACCTCCATGTGTTGTAATCCAGAGTCAGTATTCCAAAAATAAAACAGACGAGTCCTGCAAATCCAGCAATGGCCAGCATTCCCGTATAGAAGCCAAGCCAAGCAAAGTAGATTCCAATCTTCTCACCAAAATACCTCCTGCAATGTGAAATTGAAATGAAAAACAACTTTTGGCAAAGATAACAATGTTCAAAATTACAAAGGCAACTTACCAATTATAAATATTGCAAAAAGTATTTGACAAAATGGTGGAACTAGAATTTGTAATGGTAGATTTTGCTCGTTCTAATTCACAGCGTGATCACGCAATGATATAGTTCTGGGCCTGGAGATTAAGACCATAAGATGCAGGGGCATATGTAGACTATTCAGCCCATTGAGCCTTCTACACCATTCAATGAGATCACGGCTGATCTGATCATCCTCAACTCCACTTTCCTGCCATTTCCCCATTACTCTTGACTCCCTTACTGATTAAAATTTTCTGTCTCGGCGTTGAATATGTGTAATGCTCCAGACTCCACAAGGCTCTATGGTAAAGAATTCGATAGATCCTCTACCCTCTGAGGGAAGAAATTCCTCCTCATCTCTGTTCTAAATATGCAACTCCTTAGTTTGAGATTATGTCCTCTAGTTCAAAAAGAGAAAACAACCTGTCTGCAATTATCCTTGTAAGTCCCCTAAAAATCTTGTACGTTTCAAATTCACCTCTCAATCTTCTAAATTCCAATGAGTACAAACTCAACCCACTTAACCTCTCCTCACAGGGCAATCCCTCCACACCTGAGATTATCCTACTAAATCTCGTCTGGATTGCATCAATGCCAATATTTCTTAACTTAGATAAGGGACCCAAAACTGTTCCATTATTCCAGTTGTGGTCTGACTAGTGCCTTGTGTAGTTTTAGCAAGACCTCTCTGCGTTTATAACCCATTTCCTTTGTAATCCCTATTACACCTGCTGAAATTGTGTCCTACCTTTTAGTGATTTTTGCAGAAATCCCAAATCCTTCTGTGTTGTAACCTTCTGTAGTCTTTCTCCATTTAAATAACATTCATTATTGATAATAATTAATTAGCACTCACTAGTTTTCTATTGTTCTTGCCAAAGTGTGTAATCTCACATTTTCCCACATTATATTCTATCTGCCGAGTTTTTACCCACTCACTTAACCTTTCTATATCCCTCTGCAGATTCTTTGTGTAATCACGTGAATTCTGAATTTCCCAATTACTAAGGTTATTCAACAGATTGTTAGACACAGGCTGAAGGAGCACGAAGTCTGTTCCTTTAATTAGTCTCCTATTAAGCAATAGTCCTAAAATATTTACAATATCATTTATTGTCAAAGCACTACTGATTTTGATATTAGTATGGTGAATATTGAATATTCTGCCAAAAGACTTGAACTATGATCATTTTTCTTCAAGTGGCCTCAAAAATGTCTGTGCCAGTCAGCAAAGCAGTATTGGGGCACTGATAGACTAGAGATAAGTCACAGTACTATTCCCATTGATTTAAGCTTGACATGTTTCCTGAGCTTGATGCCTCCTGGGTCTTAACAGCAAGTAGCTGCCAAGATAATGAATGAACTGGTATAATCTGGCAACATGCAAGCAGATTATTGAAACATCACACATGTAACACCTATGTTCTAGAAAAAAAAAGCAGAAAGATATACACAGTTAACTTAATATCTGTCACTGGGATATGGTTAGATTCTTATTTATTAGGATTGGTGAGGAAGTTAAATGATATGTTGGCCTTCACCGTGAAAAGATTTGCGTACAGGAGCAGGGATGTATTGTTGCAATTGTACAAGGCTTTGGTGAGACCACACCTGGAGTACTGTATGCCATTTTGGCTCTCTTATCTGAGGAAGGATGGCTACGGAGGGATTGCAACAAAAGTGTACCAGACTGATCCCTGGATTGGCAGAACCAGCATATGAAGAGAGACTGGATAGGTCAAGGCTATATTCGCTGGAGTTTAAAGACAAACAAAGTAGGATCCTATAAAATTCTACCAGGGTTAGACAGGGTAATTGCTGGAATAATGTTCCCAATGACTGGGAAGTCCAGACCAGGGGGTCACAGTCCAAGGATATGGGGTAGGCCATTTAGGACTCAGATGAGGTGTTATTTCTTCACCCAGTGAGTGGGGAGCCTGTAGAATTCTCTGATAAAGGAAGCAGTTAAAGCCAAAACATTTACTTTTTCGAAAAGGAGTTAGTTATGATTTTTAGGACGAAAGGGATCAAAAGGAATGGGGAGAAAGCTGGAGCAGTTACGAAATTGGATCAAAGACAACTATACTGAATGATGGAGAAGACTCGAAGGGCTGAATGGCCTACTTCTGCTCCTATTTGCTACGCTTCTTTTATCTTGCAAGGGTTGTAAGAATAATCGGAACATGTACTCATAGCAAGGGACGGAGGATTCCACATACAAGAAACTGTAAAATAAACTTCTACCTCTTAGAACAACCATAGCTGAGGGGAATTAAACAGAACTGTAATATTTTTTGCAATACATACAGGAGTAAATAACTAAAAAAATTTTCTTGTGTGGAAAAGGCTCAGAGATAGTACAGCATAAAACTAAATGCACAACAGACATAGATTTACAGTTTTAAGACTACTGTGTATAAAAGTAAGCAAAGAAGTGAAGTTTGTTTGTGTTTTAAAATGATGAAATGTTGTGGGATAATGCGATGGGATAAAAAAAGCAGATAAACGGTCAGTCACTAACTTGATTTTAAGACCCAGCATATCATTAGAAATGAGATGAGTAAATGACGTTAAAAGTAGAAGCAGAACATTTCCTTTGCTACTCCCCACTGATGGCTCTTTTCTCCCTTACAAATAGCCCTGGACCCTCGGCAGCTCCAGTGTTTGAAGTCTTCTACCACTGGCTAGCAATAACCTCTGCCACAACTCTCCACTTTTTAAGCCAATGAACAATCTCGCAATAAGTGAACTCCAGGGGCAGCATGGTGACCTCGTTTCACTGACGATAGATTTAACCATTTTGCAGAATCAAAGGCCGCACATGTCATTTGTTGAATTCAAACATCAGCGTAAAATTGCATTTGGTTGCAACAAAACTCACCTTAATAACTTTATCAACAAGTTTAATTAACAACAAAAACAAAAATTGCTGGAAAAGCTCAGCAGGCCTGGCAGCATCTGTAGAGAGAAATCAGAGTTAACGTTTTGGGTCTAGTGACCCTTTCTCAGCACCCTCAGTCACTCCTAAAAGCAGGAGAGCAGAATTGCAGACAATACTTCAAAAGTGGATGAACCAATGTCATGCACATCCACAACATGACCTCCCATGTCCTATACTCAATGCACTGACCAATAAAGGCAAACATACCAAACGCCTTCTTCACAATCCTATCTACCTGTGACTCCATTTTCAAAGAACTATGAACATGCACTCCAAGGTCTCTTCGTTCAGCAGCACTCCCCAGGATCTTACCATTAAGTGTAGAAGTCCTGCCCTGGTGTGTCTTTCTAAAAAACAGCACCTCACATTTATCTAAGTTAAACTCCATCTGCCACTCCTCAGCCCATTGGCTTATCTGATCAAGATCTCATTGTACTTTGAGGTCATCTTCCTTGCTGTCAACTACATCTCCAACTTTAGTGTCATCTGCAAACTTACTAAACGTACCTCCTATGTTCACATCCAAATCGTTTATATAAATGATAAAGCAGTGGACCTAGCACCAATCCTTGTGGTACACCATTGGCCACACGCCTCCAGTATGAAAAGCAACCCTCCACCACCAACCCCTGTCTTCTACTTTTGAGGTAGTTCTGTATCCAAATGGTTAGTTCTCTCTGTATTCCGTGTGATCTAACCTTGCTAAGCAGTCTACTATCTTTCCTGATAGTTGCAAATTGCAGATATCAGGGGCCCACAAAAACTGTACCCTCTCCTGATTTTCAGGCATATCCTGTTTCCTATCTTGCTCCTGCAGGCCTATTAAAGTCAGCCAGTGGTTTTACAAGTCCTGGGAAATTCAGCCCAATGGGCATTAAATTTACAAATAAGTTTCCCAACTTATTTCTCAAATATAGCAGCTAGAAAGTACAGAGGAGATTGGCACTCTTTTTTTTAGTTTACATTGTTAATCCTCTCTGGCTCATTCTGGGTGGGCTTAAATTCTTCCTCCCCATTGAAACAGGTCAAACAAGTTTTTTTTCCCACTGAGGCTTTTCAACGCTGTGGTGAGTGTGCCCACAGTTTCACTCTCTGAGTCATCATCTCAGCAGGAAGGTGTTAAACAGAGATAACAAAGTGTGGTGCTGGATGAACACAGCCGGCCAAGCAGCATTTTAGGAGTAAGCAGAGTCCGCCACATCTAAGAGCTAAAGAGTGACAAATGAGAATGAAGAAATGTAGGGGTGGTTCCTGGTGATTTCCAGGAAGCAGTGCTGGGAAGCTCTGAAAATCTTTCGTAGCTTAGAAAAAAATTAATTACATAACTCACATGCACTCAAGTTTCCCATATTCTTAATTAGTGTGCTAAAACTTGTTGAAATGTAACATGAGTCGAACATGAATATATTTAAATTTCCATAAAATAGTGAAGCGCTGCATTTTCATTCTTAAATTTATATCAAAAATTAGCTAGTCTTGAATTTTCAGGTAAACCAATGACCAACTCATATCAATGCAAATACCTCAGATTATATGTTGCCAATCCGGTCGCAAAGTCTCATCCCAAACCTGGATCTCATGTTATTAGGAATGAACTATGGTAGAAGCCACAGATTAGGCTTTGATTTTTTTTTCTCTTGCTCATATTAGAAGTCTTGTGATTTTCCCTAAGATTTTTATCTCTCTCCACTATACTAAAATGTCGTACAAACTCCTCGATTTAACACAGGCACTACATTGCACTTAATTTAACAAACAATGATGTCGCATCCTATCAAGCCAATGGATATGTAAGTGATGATGGCAGATGAATCCAATTCCAGACATTCGTGCATAAGTCCAAATATTGTACTGATAACGGTTACATGTGATAAGAACGTAAGAACTAGGAGCAGGCGTAGGCCATCTGGTCCTTTGAGCCTGCCCCGCCATTTAATAAGATCGTGGCTGATCTTTTTGAGACTCAGCTCCACTTACCTGCCTATTCACCATAATCCTTACTTCCTTTACTGTCCAAAAATTTATCTAGCCTTGCCTTAAAAACATTCAGTGAGATAGCTTCAACCGCTTCACTGGGCAGGGAATTATACAGATTCACAACCTTTTGGGTGAAGAAGTTCCTCTTGACCTCAGTCCTACATCTGCTTTCCTTTATTTTGAGGCGATGCCCTCTAGTCCTAGTTTCACCTGCTAGCAGAAACAACCTTCCTGCCTCCACCTTATCTATTCCCTTCATAATCTTATATGATTCTCTAAGATCTCCTCTCATTCTTCTGAATTCCAGTGAGTAGAATCCCAGTCTATTCAGTCTCTCTTCATAATCCAACCCCCTCAATTCTGGAATCAACTGATGCAGAACCCTGGATGTATGTGATAGCAATAATCTGTGGAGAAAGCACCAAAAGCAGATTGCTCCTTCAGCTTTGAGTCCTTGTTTTCTTTCTTTATTGCACAAATTCAATTTGAACAGCTTCGGAACAGTTCCTAGTGAGTAAAATTCATTTCAATTTGCAATCGTTTGCGCAGGGGCCAAACAGACCATGCTCACACTTTTGTGTTGTATGCATCAACTGGGTTATGCACAGCATATGGAAATTAGGGGGAGTTAGCTGGTGAGCATGACTGAATTATTATAAGTAGTACCTGATGAGATCCAGAGGCTGCAGCTTGTAAAAATTCTTGGGGTGACCCCACTCCTCATACAGAAGGTATCTCTCATTGGGGCATAATGGATCTGATGATTTCTGATTGAATTTACACTGAAAAAGAGACAGGTAAATATCAGACTTTATTCATATACCAGAATTTATATTCTGTCGAGTTTGTGGTCACATTCTTCTGAAATTTTCTGCATGATATCCAACTGTACAAGAATGGGATTGGCCAGACGATAGTGGTCCACTGTTAAATTCCTTGCTGATATTTAAGGACAGACTTTAATTGACAGATAATGGGGAGAACACTTCTATTGGCAAATAACTATACATTTTGCAATCAGCCTGTCCAGTGATGCATTTACATGCCTCTGGAGCAGTGGGACTTGAATTTGGGTCTCCTAGCATAGGGATAGGGACACTAACATTGCATTGCAACAGTAGTTGTGTGCAGAACTCAATGGATCAGCAGCACATCATCTTAACCTCTCAACCACCAAATCACTGACTTCTATGTGCACTGTACGACTGCAAAACAAAGAACTGCAGATGCTGGAGACCTGAAGCTGAACAGAAATTCCCCGCGAAATAGTTCTAAACAGTCACCAGACTCAAAACATTAACTCTGCTTTTGTCCCATAGATAATGTCAGACCTGCTGGGTTTCTCCAGCAATTTCTGCTTTTGGACTGTACAACTGCATATTCACATCCAAGTGTTAGATAAAAATCACCCTTATTATCTAGTTAACATATTAACAACAGATACTTAGGTCTCTTGCATGAGGGAAGAACAGTATCCCAATAGCTGCCAGTATTTTTACAAGAAGGGACAAAATGAGTGTTTCTTTTGTTAAAATAAATATCTCTAAATGCCTACAATTTTAAAATAATTAAGGTATCTTAGAAAAACCCTTACATTTCAATCACTCAATTCTTTAAGATCTTAAGAACTAGGAATAGGAGTAGGCTATTCAGCCCTTCAAGCCTGGTTTGCCATTCAATAGGATCATGGTTGTTCCAACGTTCCTCATGTCCACTTTCCTGCCCTTTCCCTACAACCCTTAATTCCAATGACTCTTCATGAATCTATCTCAGCATTAAATGTACACAAGGACTCTGCCCCACAGCTCTCTGTGACAAGGAGTTCCAAAGACTCTCAATCCTTTGACAGAAGGAACTTGTCCTCATCTCAGTCTTAAATTGACGTTGTTTGGCCCTGGGATCTCCCATGAGAGGAAACATTTTCTCGGCATCTACCCTGTCTGGCCCCTTAAGAATCCAGTAGGTTTCAATTAGATCATCTCTCATTCTAGATAGAGGGATTTTTAATCAATAGGGGAATTAAGGGTTATGGGGAAAAGGCATGGAAGTGGAGTTGCAGAGAACATCCATGATCTCATTGAATGATGGGTCAATGGGGTGAATGACCTACATCTGTTCCTATGTTTTAATGGTAAAGAGGTTGTGGTTATTGATTGGTGAACTGAATTTGAACAGCTGTCAAAAGAAGCCCAGTGGATTTAATTGCCCTTAACCAGCAACCTTTTGGCCCTACTCAGCTCACAGGATCCGGGGATTAAAAATCCAACGCACCCAGAGCTCCCAGCCCATCTAAAGCTAGCAGCTTCTCAATGTTGTTAGTGGGGGCAACGATGGCTGCTGGTAATGCATCTGCTAGGCAGGATCTTGGAGCGTCACTATACCAGAAGTGAGTGACGGCAGAATGGAGCTCATGGGATTGGGTTCGCAGGACTGTGTGGTGGGGGAAGGGGTAATCAGTGGCAAAGTTAGGAGGTAGCTAGTCCCTGCTGAATGGCAGATTCCTTAGGCAGACTCTAAATGTTGCTCAATGAAGGGACCAGCCCCATTTCCAGGAAAGCTGCAGTGGCTGGTGACCTTCTGCAAACACAGGAGGGCTGCATCAATTACACCTAATATGTGAGCACCATTAAATTCTGGCAGGCTCTGGGTTAGCTGATATCAATAATGAGCTTAATTGACAACATTTTATTTCAAAAATATACTTTAGTCATAAATATATATAGTCACAAACAGCTCCATTCTGTCCAGTAGCATATCAAGGAAACAAAAAAAATGCGTGTTTGACTCGATCCAACAAACAAACCAAAGGCATCTGTTACTTGTGCAAGATTAGCAACTTCTCACCCACAGCTTAATCACTTCAGGATTTCCCACTGCTGGAAAACTAACTTGTGATATCTCTCACAGGTGAGGTGGACCTAGGTGCAATACTTGATGCTGCACTGGCCACACTAAATCTACCCTATACCTCTTTACGGCAACAGAACCACCTCTATTCTGTCCACAAAATAAGTGTCTAATGTTGCTTAACAATATTTTCTCTTTATAATATTTATATATTCACCTCATCCAGTAATTATTGCTTGGCAAGTTTCAAGGACCAATTAACATTCTATGATACTTACGTCATGGAGAGTGTAAGCTGCACTGTATGTCTTTGAGTCCAAAAGTTTGGTAATGCCAAATTTGTTTGGACTTCCTCTTTTATATTCGCAGCGATTCAAAATGTACTTGACCTGCAGAAAAACATTAAAAAGTGATTACTCATAAAGACAGTGTTCAATTTAAAATTGCAAAGGAGTTAAGAAAGGAATAATTGGTAAACTAGCTGTGTGAAGCCCATGCAAGATGAATAACTACAACATGACAAAATTCTTCATTAAGAGTGGTGTAGTTGATTCTGAATCTAATTAAAGGAAACTGTGATAGTTTGAGGCACAGTTGGCTATGATCGATTGTAGAACATTACTCAAAGGGATGACGGTGGATAAGGAATGGCAAGCATTCAAAGGTTGCATGAAGGAACTGCAACTATTGTTTATTCCTGTCTGACGCAAAAGTAAAATGGGAAATGCAGCTCAGCTGTGGTGAACAAGGTACCTTAGAGCGTGTATTAGATCAAAGAAATGCCATACAAATTGGCCAAAATAAAAAGCAGTGGACATGAGGATTGGGAGTTTAGATTTCAGAAAAGGAGGACAAAGGGGTTAATTAAGAGAGGGAAAATAGAGTACAATAGTAAATATATGGGAAACGTGCAAATTAATTGTAAAAGTTTCTTTACGTATGCAAAGAGATTCTGATCCAGATTAGGAAGTTTTCAAACAACACAAAAATTGATAGAGGTGTGAATAGTGAGGAATAGTGTGGATACAGCAGGATATAGTTCAGCTGGAAAGTTGTGCTGAGAAATGGCAGACAGAATTCAATATGGACAAGTGCGAGGAGATACATTATGGAAGGTCAAATGCAACAGGAAGTATGTAGTAAATGGCAGGACTCTCAGGTGTATTAATGTGCAGCGGGATCTTGGGACCAAGTCCATAGCTCTCTGAAAGTGGCAACACAAGTGGATAGGTGTTAAGGCAGCCTAGGGTATACTTGTCTTGGGGCACTGAGTTTAAAAGTTAGCAACATGTTGCAGCTGTATAAAGCTTTTGTTAGGCCACATTTGGAGTTTTGTGTGCAGTTCTGGTCGTCAAACTTCAGGAAGGATGTTGAGGCTTTGCAGAAGGGGCAGAAGAGGTTTACCAGGATATTGCCTGGATTGAAGTGAATTAGCTATTTAGAAAGGTTGGACAAGAAAGACCTGCTGCATGTCTCCAGCAATTTCTGTTTCTGAATCACTATCCTGCAAATAAAAATCCTCCTCATCTCAGTCTAAATTGTGTGGTGCCTTATTCCACCGTGACGCCCTCTGGTCAAAGGCTCTCCCACAAGGAGAAACAACCTCCTGTCAAGTTCCTAAACATCTCCTATGTTTCAATATGGTCTCCTCGCATTCTTCTAAAGACCAATAAGTACAAACTGTGCCTTTTCAATCACTCTGCTTAAGAAAATCCCTTCATACCCAGGATGAACTTAGTGCAGAGATAGTAGGAACTGCAGATGTTGGAGAATCTGAGATAATAAAGTGTAGAGCTGGATGAACACAGCAGGCCAAGCAGCATCAGAGGAGCAGGAAGGCTGATGTTTCGGGCCGAGACCCTTCTTCAGAAATGGGGGAGGGGAAGGGGGTTCTGAAATCCAGATGCAGGAGGGTAACTTCTTAAAGGTAGGCATCCTTAGGAGGGGCTTCGCAATGGGGTTAAAATTGTTTCAGAGATAGTAAGAACTGCAGATGCTGCAGAATCTGAGATGACATGGAGTAGAGCTGGATGAACACCGCAGGCCAATTTGGACTGCCTACTACATCAATTTTCCTTCCTTAGCCAAGGGGATCAAAACTGCTCACTATTTTCCATTTATAGTCTGGCTTGTGCCTTACATAGCATTCATCAGACTTCCCTACTCTCGTACTCTATTCCCCTTGAAATAAAGGTTAACAGTTCACTCGCCTGTATTTTTGCAGATAACAAGCCTCACTCACCACATGGAAGTTCAATTTCCAAACAAGGGATGAAAATACTCTTAATAAACACATACAAAACAAAAACTTAAATAGAAACAAGTGGGAGGACATAGAGATAAACCTAATAGCCCCTTCTTCCCTGCACAAAAGTCACTCAGTTTTATCGAGTTTGCAGATTTACAGGTATGGAAAGGGACAAGCTTCAAGTTGCATTACAGGGAGTGCAACAGATCTCGTGAAGCAGAAAGCACGAAGAGCTGACGAGTTGATGCAAAGATTGGAAACTAAGTTTTAGAAATCAAACTATTACAGGAACCACTTTCTAGCCTGAGCCTGTGGTATTAGAAATTAAATAAATCCATTAGATTTAATTATTTGGACAGCATGACTCTATGAAAGGATTGTGCCCATGTATATTCTAGTCATATAACCCAGAAAAACAATAATCAAGTAGCCCAAGAACATATTTTGGTCAATGGATCGTTGAAGGGAGAGGGTCATGTGATAATCTAGCTAACTCTTGTGTTTAGGCATCTGTTTCTTCTACAAACTGGCTAAAACAAGTGAAGAAGCAAAGCCTGTCTTGGCCCAAAACATCAGCCTGTGATGCTGCTTGGCCTGCTGTGTTCATCCAGCTCCACACCTTGTTATCTTGGATTCTCCAGCATCTGCAGTTCTTATTGTCTCTAAAGCCCAGAGTTAGTTACTTTTCACTCCACAGGTTGAGAATGTTGGCTGGTGTCGGACTGTTCTTATGTTTGCAGACAGTGACTGAACAATCTAGCTGTGGCTGTCTTTGGAAATGTGATAATAATAAATGATGCACAGAGTGATCACCCTCAACAGTGAATTCAGGAAAACCACCTACTTCATCCTGAAGGCAGTCAGGCCACCAACCTCCAGCATCTTTAAGCCCTTTAACATTACTGGACTTTAAGCTGCTTCATCCATATCAGCACAGTTTAATCTCTTTGTGGTTGCATGTGATTGTATGAGAGAGAGAGAGAGAGAACTGTGAACGTATGTGTGCATTATGATGGACAGTGTGCGTGCACCTGAGAAAGACAGAACAGAGGGAGAGAAAGCTGGAGCTTTTCCTGAAAAATACCTAATGTACTCAGACCCAGTTAAAAATTCTTTTTCTTTATTATTTATATAAACTATTCATAAAAGAAAAACTGGAGGTAAACCTGACCATGCATAACTTTCACAGTTGGGGTGGCATGGTGGCTCAGTGGTTGGCACAATTTTCTTGCAGCGCCAGGGACCTGGGTTCAATTCCACCTTTGGGTGACTGTCTCTGTGGAGGTTGCACACTCTTCCTGTATCTATGTGGGTTTCCGCCCACAGTCCAAACCTGTGTACATCAGAGGGACTGGCCATATTAAATTGCTGTAGTGTCCAGGGAAGTGTAGGCTAGGTGGATTAGCCATAGGGGATACAGTGTTATAGGGTGAGATGCTCTTTTGAGGGTCAGTGTGGGCTGAATGGCCTGCTTCCACACTGTAGGGATTCTGTAAAGAAGTGGGCATAAAGAGAAACTGTTCTGCGCCTCCTCATCTGGTCATAAGAGAGATACATTCATTCTGTACTTAATCACTCTCGCTATATCTTAATACCAATACAGTCCAAAAGAGAGTAGTAACGTAGTCTGATATTATCTTACTATTCTGCTTCGAGTAGCTGGTGGGAAGAAAGAATCACGATCGTCAATTTGGAAACTTTTAATACGATCCATCTCAAAAGGCGCAGTGAAATATTCAGGCTCTGGTGGAATTTTGTCTTCATCCACTGAGAAAATCTTAGTGATGCAGTTGAATGTGGAGGGTTTCTGTTTCATGTCATTGGAATGTAGAGGCAGTTTGATATGAAGGAGTTCAGCATAACGACAGAGCAGTTCCCACGGTGCGTGGAGTTTCAGAAAAATAAGGTTGCGATCCATAACCTATAAATATAATTTTACAATGAGAAAAGTTGTGACAATTACACTTTTTGAATAATACAAAAGCAAAATTTCATGAAGGCTGGAAATCTGAAATAAAAATGGAAAATGTTAATACTAGGCCAGAAGGCTGCACCTGTGTAGGGAGAAACAGAATTAAACCTTGGAGTCATCATCCTGAAATATTAACTGTCTTTCTCTCTCTATAGGATTAATTTGTCCTTTAAATGTAAGCACAGCAAGGATTATAAGACACTTGTGATCTCGGTGAACAATGACCCCTTCAGTACATCTCCTTAAGAAATCAGCTAGAAGGACTGCAAAATGAATGGTATGGAAGCAGTTCATCAAGTCCACTCTGACCCTCCAAAGAGCATCCTACCCAGACCAATCCCCTACTCTATTCCTGTAACCCCAACGGCCAACCTACTTGACCTGCACATCACTGGATGCTATGGGCAGTTCAGCATGACCAATCCACCTAATCTACACATCAGACAGTCACTTGAGGGTGGAAACAATCCCAGATTCCTGGTGCTGTGAGGCAGCGATGCTAACCACTGAGCCACTGAGCCAATGGACACGGAAGATGAATTAAAGTGAGCAAAGTCAATGTGAAAAGGTAGAGGAAGGGAATGACAGGAGAGAGAGAGACATTGAATTAAGAGGAATATTAACATGAAGAACATATGAATTAGGAACAGAAATAAGCTATTTGGTACTTCAAGCCTGTTCCATCATTCAATAAATCATCCTTGATCTGTTCACATTTCAAATTGCACATTCCCATCTATCCCCAGTAACCTTTGAGACCCTTGCCTAAGAAGAATCTACCTCTACTTTAAAATACCTGCTGACACTATCTCCACCATCTTCAGAGGTGGAGAGGGCCAAAAGTGTGCAACCTCAGGGGAAAAAACCCTTCAATCTCTATCCTACAGAGTATGCCCCTAGATCAGGACTCATCCACAAGAGAAAACAGCCTTACCATGTCTGGCTTGTCAAGACCATTCAAGGATCTTATAAATGACAATCAAATCATCCCTTTCTCTTGTGAACTCAGCCT
Source organism: Stegostoma tigrinum (assembly GCF_030684315.1). Lineage (NCBI taxonomy): Eukaryota > Metazoa > Chordata > Chondrichthyes > Orectolobiformes > Stegostomatidae > Stegostoma > Stegostoma tigrinum. The sequence continues at coordinate 57,623,232 of NC_081371.1, forward strand.
TCCTGGTCATCTGCTTTATCTGCGTACTCAGTTTTAATGATTCATGCGTCACAATATTGAAGTCACTCTGCACCTCAGAATTCTGCATTTGTTCTTTGTTTAAATAATATACTGCTACTCAATTTTTCCTGCCAAACTGAACAACTTTACATTTTCCCACATCACAATCCAACTTCCAGATTTTAGCCCATTCACTTACCCATGTCGGTCTGCAATCTTTGTTGTGTTACTATCACAACATACTTTCTTACCTATCTTTGTGCCATCTGCAAATTCAGCTATCGTGCCTTTTTTAATCTCACTTAAGACATTGATATGAATTGTTGAGAAGTTGACGGCTCAGTGCAGAACCTTGAAGGACCCTATTTGTCACATCAGTCCAGAAAAAGGGCTCATTTCTGTACAATCTGATTCCTGTCAGCTAATCCACTGTTCATGCTTGTATGTAACCCACTACATCACAAGCTCTGACTTTGTTTTGTAACCGTTTTTGTGGAACCTGGTCAAATACCTTCTGGAAATCCAAGTACATCAGTAGGTTCCCCTTTATCCACATATTACTCCTTCAAAGATTCTAATAAGTTGGTTAAACAGGATATCGCTTTCTCAACCCATACTGTCTCTTCAATCACTTTGAGGTTTTTCAAATGCCTGCTTGTAACTTCCCTAATGATCAATTCTAAAAACTTTTCAATAGCAGGTATCAAGCTAACTGGCTTATAGTTCCTGTTTTCTGCCTCCCTTCCTTCTTAAATAAATGGATTTTTTTGCTTCCTTCTAATCTAATGGAGATCTTCCAGCATCCAGTAGACTTTGGAAAATTAACACCAATGCATTTGCATATCATTAGTCCTACGGGCAAGTCTGACTTTCATTTTGTTATTAATATTTTGCTATACTTGACATATCGAGTTTTGAGAAGATTTGTAGCTCAGGTTGAGGTTCTGGATGCGAGTTTGCTCGCTGAGCTGGAAGGTTAGTTTTCAGACGTTTCGTCACCATTCTAGGTAACATCATCAGTGAGCCTCCGATGAAGCGCTGGTGTTATGTCCCGCTTTCTATTTATCTGTTTAGGTTTCCTTGGGTTGGTGATGTCATTTCCTGTTCTTTTTCTCAGGGGATGGTAGATGGGCTCCAAATCAATGTGTTTGTTGACGGAGTTCCGGTTGGAATGCCATGCTTCTAGGAATTCTCGTGCGTGTCTCTGTTTGGCTTGTCCTAGGATGGATGTGTTGTCCCAATCAAAGTGGTGTCCTTCCTCGTCTGTATGTAAGGATGCTAGTGATAGTGGGTCATGTCTTTTTGTGGCTAGTTGATGTTCATGTATCCTGGTGGCTAGCTTTCTGCCTGTTTGTCCAACCTAGTGTTTGTCACTTTTGTGGGCTACGCTGATGCCAAGAGGTAGCCCATAAACCCACCAACACACTAAAACAGCAGCTAATGAACTTAAACGACCCTATACAGACAACAAGCAAAATGAACGTCATCTACAAAATACCTTGCAAGAACTGTGACAAACACTACATTGGACAAACAGACAGAAAGCTAGCCACTAGTATACATGACAATCAACTAGCCACAAAACGACATGACCCACTATCACTCGTACCCTTACATACAGATGAGGAAGGACACCACTTTGATTGGGACAACACATCCATCGTAGGACAAGCCAAACAGAGACACACGCAAGAATTCCTAGAAGCATGGCATTCCAACCGGAACTCCATCAACAAACACATTGATTTGGAGCCAATCTACCATCCTCTGAGAAAAAGAACAGGAAATGACATCACCAACCCAAGGAAACCTCAACAGATAAATAGAAAGCGAGACATAACACCAGCGCTTCGTCGGAGGCTCACTGATGATGTTACCTAGAATGGTGACGAAACGTCTGGGAACAAACCTTCCAGCTCAGTGAACCAGCTTACATCTGGAACAAAATAAAGACACACTCTTCAGTGGACTGAGAGGAGGACAGCGCTGTGTTGGAGGTGGAAGGAAGACGTCGAGTTGGCTGCGCACCCTTGCAACCGGTGGATCTTAATGCTGGCTTCGGCCTAACGCTGGTTCAGGGGAGCAGCCAACCTGCAACGATGGCTGCGGCAAGTGCTCGTGCCCCAGGTCAGGGGGTCCGGAACACCATCCGTGTTTCCGTGATGAAGGTGGATGAAGGTGCACCTGTGGACCGCACCTTCTTCGTGAAGAGGGTCTTGTTGGACTGTTGTGGGTTCGCTGCTGCGGACATTTACTGCCTGCAGGATTTCCCCGGAGGAGGATTTTACGATGTAACCTTCAGGAGTGCCAAGCTTTGTGGGCGCTTCCTGGAGGTTTTCAAGGAAAAAGGAGGTGAGGGCCCCCTCTCTGTATTGACCGCTGTCCCGCTGTTCGTGATGCCAGCACAGAGGAGCCGTATGGTGACTGTACACATGTACAACCCGCATGTGCCAGCAGTTGATGTCCTGACCTTCAGCGGAAGGTACGTGAAGGTGGAGGGGGACCTAACCAACATCATGGACCCCTTCGGGATCTGGACCAGTAAGAGGCAGGTCAGGGTGACGCTGAGGACGAGCGCGGACGGGAACATTGTACACCCACTGTCCAGCTTTGCGATCGGCGGGAGCAAGGGCTACCTGACCTACGCAGGGCAACCCAAAGTCTGCCATGCCTGTGGTAGGTCAGGTCATGTGGCGGCCGACTGCAAAGCCACCATCTGCAGGAACTGCAGGGAGGAGGGACACCTTGCAAAGGATTGCCCAAAAGAAAAAAGCTGCAACCTTTGCGGGGAAGTGGGCCACCTCTATAGGGCATGCCCGCAGCGGGGGACCACCTACACCCAGGTCGCCGGCAGGGGCAATGCGGGGCAAGCCCCCCCGGAGGAGAGGAAGGCACAAGGCCCCTACAAGGAGTCCCCTAGTGTTTAGGAGGGCCTTGTCGTGCAGGAGGGCCCAGGCCTGCAGGATGGACCCGAGGCCAGCAAAGTGCCTCTGCAGACTCCGCTCCCCCACCCGATAGTGCGCTTCGGGCAGGGGAAACATGCAAGTCCATGAGGAAGGGCATCATCACCCTCATTTACAAGAGGAAGGGGGAGAGGGAAGAAATTAAGAATTGGCGTCCCATTTCATTATTGAACATGGACTACACAATCCTGACCAAGGTCATAGCCACACGGGTCAGGTCTGTCCTGGAGTCGGTGATTCACCCTGACCAGACCTGTGTTGTGCCGGGCAGGAAGATCACTGAGAGCCTTGCGCTTATCAGGGATACGATCGCCTATGTGCAGGACAGGAGGGTGGACGCCTGCCTCGTCACCCTGGACCAGGAGACGGCCTTCGACAGGGTCTCTCATGCTTACATGAGGGACGTCCTCTCCAAATTGGGGTTCGGGGAGGGCATCCGCAATAGGATCCGGCTGCACTACACCAACATCGTTAGCGCAGTCTCGATCAACGGGTGGGAATCGGACAGTTTTCCCGTCAGATCTGGAGTCAGACAGGGCTGCCCACTCTCTCCTGCCTTGTTCATGTGCTGTATGGAGCCCTTCACCGCATCCATCAGGAAGGACGTGAGCCTGAAGGGCGTGACTATCCCAGGCAGTGCAGGCCTGCAGGTCAAGACCTCCCTGTACATGGACGACGTCGCCGTCTTCTGCACCGATCGTCGGTCGGTGAGTAGGCTGTTGGAGATCTGCGGCCAGTTTGAACTGGCCTCGGATGCCCAAGTCAATAGGGGTAAGAGCGTGGCCATATTCTTTGGGAACTGGGATGACCGCTCCTTCATCCCCTTCACCTTCAGGACAGACTACCTGAAAGTGCTGGGTGTTTGGTTCGGTGGAGCTGGGGCATGCACTAAGACTTGGGAGGAGCGTATCACCAAACTGAAGCAGAAGCTGGGC